>NW_021319255.1:91004-323502 GCF_001605985.2 Dendrobium catenatum | reverse complement strand
TCCGGCCTTCGACGACCCGGATTTACCTCCTCTAGCCGAGCTCAAACTCTTCTATCGCAAAAGTCGATTGAAGCGTTCTACCTCCCATCTCCAGTTTGCCGATCCAGAAGGCCCATCGTCTGTCCTGACTGCAACTTCGACAGACCCGACGCTTGCTCTAAGGCCGTTTCCTCTCTTCCTCCATGCTAGCTGATCACGTCTGCTTGATCTCCACTACAACAATCTCTCAAATACAGGTATAGAGCTGAAGTTAATTCTTTGTATGACATTTTAATTGAATCCTGATTGGATTTCCTTACCCGAAATGTCTATTTAAAGTTATACTAGTGCCTGCTATACATCGGGTTTATCACCACATAAAGAACTGTGCTCACACATTTCTTCACATGCATTCATTGTAGTTTTGCATGAGTAAAAAAAAAAGGTCTGATGTAAACCACTAAATATGAGATGTAATATCTTATGCTAGATTATTTGGTTGTGTCAGGATTTTGCATTATTTTGAATGGGAAATCATGTGTTAGATAGATTATTGCCAAGACTCATGACCTTTAAACTCACATGTATTATATTTTCTTTTAAATTAGTCGCCACCTGTATGCTGAAGTTAACATTAAATCGAGGTTTTATAAGGCGTGGTTTAGGAGAGCTCTAATATATAAATAAAAATTAATCAAAGCATTTATTTATTCTCTAAAAAAAAATAAAAGATGTCTCCATTTGATTTTCTGTCATATATATTTGAGGGTGATAATATCTTGCATTATTTCTTAAATCGAGCTTATTCAAAATTAGTTGTCATTATTCTTCTTCTTTCTCAAGATTAATGAATCAATTATAGTTCTCAAGATGACTGGAATGAGGTTATAAAATCTGATTTTGTAGTTGTTCTAATCCAATGTTTCTTTTGTGGATTATTATCGAGATTACTTGGAAAATTCTCCTTCTTCTTTCTGTCTCATTCATTCCTTGTGGTATTGGATAATGCATACCTTAGTTTTAATGAAGGAATTGCGGATAATTTGCATGAAACTACAAATAAATTAGTGATACTTGTTGCAATCAATTCATGTTAAAATATTATAGAGAGGCATGAAATCTCATGACTCTTTCCTTCACTCCATAAGGTGATGATTTATAGTTGCTAATTGAGTTCAAGATTTATAATTGCTAATTGAGTTCAATACAAAGTATGCAATAAAAAATAAACTTCATCCTACAGATCCACACTCATTTCTTTTGAAAATCAATTTTTATTTATATAAATTTTTCTATTTTGAAAATCAATTTTTATTTATATAAATTTTTCTATGGTGAATTGCCTTTTATGCCTCTTTTTGATATATATATATATATAAATTGAGCCTAAAGAAAGAATTAAGTATATGATGTTTCATTTGAGAGAAATTTGATTAAAAAAATTTGCTTCTGCTGATATTTATTTATTTATTTATTTTTATCGTTACATTATTGCTTC
Organism: Dendrobium catenatum; assembly: GCF_001605985.2. Classification (NCBI taxonomy): domain Eukaryota; kingdom Viridiplantae; phylum Streptophyta; class Magnoliopsida; order Asparagales; family Orchidaceae; genus Dendrobium; species Dendrobium catenatum. The sequence continues at coordinate 322,025 of NW_021319255.1, read as the reverse complement.
ATGAGGAGTGGTTCAGAAGAATATTTGATATCATATGATGAGTGGGTTGGAGATCAATTTAACATTATAAGATTATAGTTGGTGATGGGATGCTTATGTAAACTTTTGAATCTTAAAATTCTTTTACTCATTGAGGTTTTGTGTGGGAAAGTTTCATGAATTGCTTTACATGTGAGAAGTTTTATTTGAGAATCGAATTTGGTTTGATGTAAGACTTGCGTGCTTTATGTTAAAAGGTCTCTTAAACACTTTGGAAGAGAATCAAATTGGCATTAAATTATCGCTTATGATTGCATCTTTAGTATAAATCATTGAGTTTAAACTTTGAAGTTGTTTCTTGTTGATTGTTCGTTATAAAGGTTATTCTAATTCTCATTCTCACATATATATGGTTTAAAAGATGTTATGTATGTGATTGGAAGAAGTAAATTTGTGTGTGAAAGATGTTTGTGAAGCTTCATATTGGGCTTTTTTTTTAGTTGGAATAAGCTCTTATCAAAATATCCCGTCCTACTCGCATTTAGCTTCCAAATTGGAATGAAAGCTCTCTTGAAACATTTGACGATGCACAATATCGAGGTTGTTGGAGAGTTTATCATTTTTATGTTTTAAATATGAATTTTATTTTTTAGAAATAGTTCAATGATACATTGGGGTTTTGGGTTATTCTCTTGAGCTTTGGCAAAATGTTTAGTCAGTTATATTGTTGTAGCATTTTATTGGAGGTCGGGAAGTTAAAATGTCTTCAAAACCATTCTCCTTTTATTTGCATTTGGCTCAAGTTGGATTGAAATGAAATGGTGAGATTTCCTTGTGCTCTCTTGTATATTTGGTGGCATAGAACATAGAGAATAAGAATTTGTTAAGGCATCTTGTGAATCGTTTTAAGACTTAAAGGCTTTTATGATTTATCTTATATCAGAAAATCTCTATACTTGCATTGGGTTGAAGAGTCTCATGAGTTCTTATATGGTTGAAAGCTTTACGAAAAGTTTTGCAAGTCATTTTGCGTTGAGAAGTTTTATGAAATATTATGATGGGAGAAAGCTTTTATGAGTTATATTTATTGGAAATGCTTTGTGAACACTTTACGACGGGAAGATTTACAAAACTTTCTTGTTGAAGATTTTTATGTATTTATCTCACGCCAAATATAAGAGCACTCGATTGTTTTGTGTCGAAAAGAGTTTTGGTGGATTGTTTGTGTAGGGATTTTATGTGTCGTTTGATTTGTAAGTTTTTTTTCATAAGTTATTTTGGGATCGAAATTTTATAAATGACTTTGTGTTAGAGAATTCTTTATATCTTTTTGGAACTAAATGATATTTCATATGTGAGTTATATTTCTTCTCTATGTGTTTGCTTCTATAGTTGAGTTTAGATAAATGTGGCGTTTGGAAAGATGAGCTTGTTTGGGTTTTAGTTTTGGGAGCTTGCTTCCCCTTCGTTAGTCTTGGGTTTTATGTAGGAAATAATATATGTAGTTTAGTCAGGTTTTCTCAAGTGCTTTGTTTGGAACGTGGGAACAGCGAAGGACATCAAAAATTCATTTTCTCCTATTCATATTATATTGAATTGGGGTGAAAGACGTTTTAGAGGCATGCTTGACTTCAAGGAGGTATACCTAATAATAAGATGACTAAATTCCTTTTATTATTTTTATTTTTCATTCCTCTTTTTTAGCACTTTGTCGTCTTTCTCTTTGCCTCTCTCCCTGTTGCTAATTTTCTAGTTATTGTCTTATTGCATTTATAAATTCCTAAACCTATTGATACATGTACGAATGTCTAAAATGGTTAGAAACACACTTCCTTTTGTCCCCTATAACACTAGTGATACCTAAGGACAAAAATTAAGGATCGAATCTTAGATAACATAGATTTAGGATGTATGCTCCCTATAAGATAGAGACATAAAAATATAAACTTAATGACATGTTTTCCTAGGTTTAATGTTCCTTAACTCACTAATAATCAACCAATAAAATCATTCATAATTCAACTCTTAAAACGTATTAAAACACCTAATTTTAAATCAAACCATAATTAACATATATAAGCACTAAAGTACAAAACTTAAATCAAGTTTAACAAATCTATTAATCGATCTCTAACCAACACAAAACTTAAAAGATATAAACTAAATTAGGAAGGCAAACCTAAACTAAAATTCATTTGGATAAAAGACTCCTAAGATTAATCAAATCTTAAACTAATCTTTTAAAATCAATCAACAGATCTCTTTATTAATAAACACCTAATTTACCTTTCTTTTTTTATTTATAACTAATTAAATTACTTAACAAAATTGATTATCACTGGATAACCTAGGCCTATGAGACTATTAAATTAGCTCTAAGGAGGGTGAAATAAATCTCACGGCCTCAGTGAGAAACAAAGGTGGTAATCAACTAAACACAAAAATGAATTCTTAAAATCAATCTTAAGACATTAATATTTAAACTCAAACTAAAATTTCTCTTTTGGTCTTTAACAAATCAAAATACAATCAATATTAAATAAATCATCCTACATATGACATACCTAAAACTACAAAGTCTATTACACACACTTAGACTTGCTTGTTAGGACATAACTTTTAATTCTAGATTATGCCGGTGTTTTGTTTTGTTATTCAATGTCAATAACCCTTGCGAAATTAGAGAACTAGTACATTATTTTATATTCTAGCAATAACATACACATGTTTTATAAATGATAATCTTAAATTTCCTGTTAGTTATATTTTTATTCACCTGCATTTCTTTTCTGAATGGCATCTACGCTCATCTGTATATTTCTTTTTTATCTTATATTGCGAGATACATCGGGTCTTGTATGATTGAGAATCAAATGAAACCATTTGCTTAGGAGCTTTTGAGTGGGCATGTCACGGTCAGGTATAATCCCTGCAACTTATAAAAAAACTCTTAATTTTTTATCGAAATTCGAAACTGCTACACATCACACACATCTTGTTAATAGCTTTTAATTTATATATATATATATATATTATAGCATGTTTAGTTAGCTGACTATAGGTTTGTGCACTAACGAAACTTTGGCCTTATATGCCAAAATTTGCCCCCCTTCTGTGAGCCCTAGAGACCCTTATGATTACCTTAGGCCTGTAGTGTAGGCCCACCTACTTGTGATATATGCATCACTGTTTTTCCCACACGAAATGGGCACAACTAGGATGTTCCATTTTCTTTCAGTTTTGGGTATGATACCCCCTATCTTCTGTGAGCCCTATAGATCATTAAGATTATTTTAGACATATAGTGTAAGCCACCTATTTGTGTTACATACATCGTTGTTTTCCCACACGAAGTGGGCACCGTTATGATAATTTTCTGTTGTTGTGTGATGTGGATACCTTGCCTAAAGGGTATCCTTAATGTGTTTATTTATTTTTTTCTACTCTAGATGTCATGTATGCATCTTTATATACTTTACTTCACAATACACCTTGTCTACATACATACATTACATCAGCATCTTTCAGTGGACTTAAGGATACTTTTATTTATGCATTTATCTCATGCATCATATACGGTGTTAGATAGATTAATTTGCATATTACAGAGTCCCTGATTTAAAGCTCTAAACTACAAATCATTGATTTCTTAGGATAGAGCCTTCCTATCTTGCATACATATAGGGCAATTGATTATGTTTAGGATGTTAGCTAGCAGCTTACTCCATGCAAGTAAAGCCCAGATTGTACATCCCTCAGTGTGTCTTTTTTCATCTTTGATGAATTCTGAGTCTGTCAATTCTCCTATAATAGTAATTTGGTTATAATCTTCTAAACTCAAAATCTTAATCATATCTTTATACATTTGAAAATGTTTAATCATCACTAAAGATAAAGAGAAAAGTTTATCCTCTTCGCAATATAACTTAGGAATTTTCTCTGTGCACCAAATTAAGAAGAGAATAATGCATCGTCCTTAATCGAGAGTTTTCTTAGGTCAAGGCCTAGGATGTAATTAACCACGGGGGCTTACGCCTATGGGAGACCGATCCCCACATCAAATAAACCTTATTCGAGCTGATGTATCGAATGGAAAAAATCTCATAATTTTTGGGTTATACATTTCATTATTCATCGAGGTATGTAGGTGAAAGTCACTATCCTTCATGGCTAATTGTATGTATGACTTCATCTGCTGTTCCATAGGTCTGCTTGTGTTGAGTATAAAGGCCTACCACCGTTTTGTCCTACGGGATAATGCGATCGTATCATTTATATTTTATTCCTACAAGCAGAATCCTTTCGGAGACCCACAGATTTCTAGCGACCACGGTGGGATTCGTTTCTCTATCCATCTTTGAATGCTATATTATTCACTTCTATAGATTTTTCTAATTTGGTACCTAGTTTTAGTTCTTCTTTTCTACTTCACTCTCTTATCTTAATCGTTTGTGAGAATTAGACATTTTTAATGAATAAAGATTTAATTAAGATTTTGAGATTATTAGATCTTTATCTAAAATTTTTAAATTCAAATCAATCTATTTTGATTCTTTTGATTCAAATCAAAATTTCAATGAATTCCTAGTTGAAATTCTTTTAATCTTAATCTTGATTCATATCATTTCAAATGAAAATTTACATGCTATCTTTGATTAAATGATTCATATACTTGCATAAACGCTAGTCTCAATCATTTCCTTTGATTGAGTTCTTTTAGACTTGATATTGATTCATATTATTTCAAATCAAAATCCAAATATTACTTTCAATATAAGGATCCATAAAATCGACATATGCAAATTTTTCAAAAGAAAAATTAACTTGAGAAAAATTTAAGAGTTTAAAATATAATACAAACTTTTGAGGGAATTTTTCTTAAAGAGTATGCGAGAAAAGTCAATAACTTGTCACTCGTATACTCTCTAAGAAAAATTCCCTCAAAAATTAGTATTATATTTTAAACTCTTAAATTTTTCTTAAATTAACTTTTCTTTTGAAAATAACGTTTGGATTTTAATTTGGACTGATATGAATCAAACTCTAGTCTAAAATAGCTCAATCAACGGAAATGATAAAGACTAGAGTTTATGCAAGTATATGAATCATGTAATCAAAGATAGCATATACATTTTCATTTGAAATGATATGAATCAATATTAAGTTTAAAAGAATTTCAACTAAGAATTCATTGAAACTTTGATTTGAATCAAAAGAATCAAAATAGATTGATTTGAATTTGAATTTAAAAATTTTAGACAAATATCTAATAACCTCAAAATCTTAATTAAATCTTTATTCATTAAAAATGACTAATTCTCATAAAGGATTAAGAGAAGAGAGTAAAGTAAAAAAGAAGAACTAAAACTAGACACCAAATTATGAATACCTACAGAAGTGAATAATACAACATCCAAAAATTGAGAGAAAAGAATCACACCGTGGCCGCCAGAAATCTGTGGGTCTCAGAAATGATCCTGCTCGATAAAACAAAATGCAAAGAACACGATTGCACTATCCCATAGGACAAAAAGGTCGTAGGTCTTCTTTACACTCAACATAAGTAAGTCAATAGAACAGCAGATGGAGTCATACATACGATTAGCCATAGAGGATAGCGGCTTTCACCTGCATACCTCGATGGATAATGATATATATAACACAAAAATCACAAGATTTTTCCCATTCGATACATAAGCTCAAATTGGGTTTATTTGATGTGGAGATCGGTCTCTCATGGGTGCAAGCCCCCGTAGTTAATTACATTTTAGGCCTTGACTTAAGAAAACTCTCGATTAAGGACGATGCATTCTTCTTTTTTTAATTTAGTGCAAAGATAAAGTTCATAAGTTCCATTCCAAAGAGGAAAAACTCTTCTCTTTGTCCTTAGTAATGATTAAACATTTTCAAATGTATAAAGATGTGATTAAGATTTTGAATTTAGAATATCAAAGATCAAATTATTATCCTAGGAGAAATGACAGACTCAAAATTTATCAAAGATGAAAAGAGACACAATGAGTGTACAATCTGGGCTTATGCTTGCTTAGAGTGAGCTGTCAGCTAACATCCTAAACACAATCAATCGTCCAACATGTATGCAAGATAGGAATGTTTTATCCTAAGGAATCAATGATTTATAGTTCAGAGGTTTAAATCAGTGACTCTGTAATATACAAATTAATCTATCTAATACCGTATATGGTGCATGAGACAAATACATAAATAAAAATATCCTTAGGTCAATTGAAAGATGCTGATGTAATGTATGTATGTAGACAAGATGCATTATGAACTAAAGTATATAAAGATGCATGCATGACATTCAGAGTACAGAAAAAAAATAAACACATCAAATATACCCTCTAGGTAAGGTACCTGCATCACACCACAACAGAAAATCATCCCAACAGTGTCCACTTCGTGTGGAAAAATAACGATGCACATGGCACAAATAGGTGGCCTGTACTACAGGCCTAAAATGACCCTAATGGTCTCTAGGGCTCACAGAAAGTGGGGGTATCATACCCAAAACTGAAACAAAATAGAACATCCTAGCAGTGCCCACTTTGTATAGGAAAAATAGTGATGCATATAGCACAAGTAGGTGGGTCTATACTATAGGCATAAAGTGACTATAATGGTCTCTAGGGCTCACAGAAATAGGGCAAGCTTTGGCCTATAGGGCCAAAGCTTCGTTAGTGCACTAACTTATGGCCAGCTAACTAGACATGCTAGAATATATATATTAAACTAAAAGATATTAACAAGATGTGTGTTATATGTAGCAGTTTCGATATATAATTAGGAGTTTTATTTACAAATTGCATAGATTATACCTGACCGTGACATGCCCACTCAAAAGCTTCTAAGCAAATGATCTCATTTAATTCTCGACCATGCAAGACCCGATGTACCTCTCAAGATAAAATAAAAGAGAAATATACATGTGAGCATAGATGCCATTCAGAAAAGAAATGCAGGTGAATAAAAATATCACTAACATGAAATTTAATATTAGCATTTATAAAACATGTGCATATTATTGATAGAATATAAAAAAATGTGTTAGTTCTCTAATTTGACAAGGGTAATTGACATTGAATAACAAACAAAACATCAACATAACCTAGAACTAGAAGTCGTGTCCTAACAAACAAGTCTCAGTGTGTGTAATAAGCTGTGTAATTTTGGGTATGTCCTATATAATATGATTTAATTAAGGTTGCTTGTATTTTGATTTATTAAACGCCAAAAAAGAAATTTTAGTATGAGTATAAATATTAATGTCTTAAAATTGATTTTAAGAATTCATTTGTGTTTAGTTGATTACCACATTTGTTTCTCACTGAGGTCGTGAGGTTTATTTCATCCTCCTTGTGACTAACTTAATAGCCTCGTAGGCTTGGATTACCCAGTGGTAACCAATTTTGTTAAGTTAATTTAATTGGTTATAAATAAAATAAAAAAGAAATGTTAATTATGTTATTTATTAATAAAGAAATCTGTTGATTGATTTTAAAATATTAATTTAAGGTTTGATTAATCTTAGGAGTCTTTTCTCCAAATGAATTTTAGTTTAGATTTACATTCCTAATTTAATCTACATCTTTTAAGTTTTTGGTTGGTTAGATATCGATTAATAGATTTTATTGAAATTGATTTAAGTTTTATACTTTAGTGGTTAAACAAGTTAATTATGGTTTGATTTAAAATTAGGTGTTTTAATGCATTTTAAGAGTTGAATTATAAATGATTTTATTGGTTGATTATTAGTGAGTTAAGGAACATTAAACTTAGAAAAATGTGTCACTAAGTTTATGTTTTGATGTTTCTATCTTATAGGGAGCATGCATCATAAATCTATGTTATCTAAGACTTGGTCCTTAACTTTTGTCCTTAGGTGCCACTAGTATTATAGAGGATAAAAGGAAGTATGCTTCTAACCCTTTTAGACATTCGTACATGTATCAATATGTTTAAAGATCTATAAATGAAATAATACAATAAGTAGAAATGTAGTAGAAGGGAGAGAGACAAAGAGAAAGACAACAAAATGTTAAAAGAGATGAATGAAAATCAAAAATCATAAAAAAAAAAAAATGTAGGCATCTTATTATTGGGTATACCTCCTTTAAAGTCAAGCATGCCTCTAAAATGTCTTTCACCCCAATTCAATATAATATGAATAGAAGAAAAGGAGTTTTTGATGCCCTTCGCAGTTCCCACATTCCAAACAAAGCACTCGAGAAAACCCGACTCAACTACATAAATTACTTCTCACATAAAACCCAAGACTAGCGAAGGGGAAGCAAGCTCCCAAAACTAAAACCCAAACAAGCTCATCTTTCCAAACACTATATTTATCTAAATTCAACTATATAAGCAAACACAAAGAGAAGAAATATAACTCACATACGAAATATCATTTCATTCCAAAAAGATATAAAGAACTCTCCAACACAAAGCCATTTATAAAATTTTTGATCCCAAAATAACTTATGAAAAAAAAAAAAACTTCCAAATCAAAACGACACATAAAAAACCTACACAAACAATCCACCAAAACTCTTTCCGACACAAAACAATCGAGTGCTCTTATATTTGGCGTGGGATACATACATAGAAATCTCCAACAATAAAGTTTTGTAAAGCTTACCGTCATAAAGTGTTCACAAAGTCTTTCCAATAAATACAATTCACAAAAGCTTTCAACGCAAAACGGCTTGCAAAACTTTTCATAAAGCTTTCAACCATATAGGAACTCATGAGACTCTTCAACACAATGCAAGTCTAGAGATTTTCTTATATAAGAAAATCATAAAAGTCTTTAAGTCATAAAACGATTCATAAGATGCCTTCACAAATTCTTATTCTCTATGTTGCATGCTATCAAATATAAAAGAGAGCACAAGAAAATCCCACCATTTTATTTCAATCCAACTTGAGCCAAATGCAATTAAAAGGAGAATGGTTTTGACGACATTTCACCTTCCCGACCTCCAATAAAATGCTACAACAATATAACTGACTAAACATTTTACCAAAGCTCAAGAGAATAACTCAAAATCCCAATGTATCCTTGAACTATTTCTATAAAATAAAATTCATATTTGAAACATAAAAATGATAAACTCTCCAACAACCTCCATATTGTGCATCGTCAAATGTTTCGATAGAGCTTTCATTCCAATTTGGAAGCTAAATGCGAGTAGGAGACGGGACATTTTGATAAGAGCTCATTCCAACTAAAAAAAAAAAGTCCAACATGAAGCTTCACAAACACCTTTCACAAATGCATGTATATTTCCAACATACACAAATTTACTTCTTCAAATCACACACATAACATCTTCTAAACCATACACATGTGAGAATGAGAATTAGAATAACCTTTATAACGAACAATCAACAAGAAACACCTTCAAAATTTAAACTCAATGCTTTCTACTAAAAAATGCAATCATAAGCGAGAATTTAATGCCAATTTGATCATCTTTCAAAGTGTTTAAGAGACCTTTTAACATAAAGCACGCAAGCTTACATCAAACCAAATTCGATTCTCAAATAAAACTTCTCACATGTAAAGCAATTCATGAAACTTTCCCACACAAAACCTCAATGAGTAAAAGAATTTTAAGATTCAAAAGTTTACATAAGCATCTCATCACCAACTGTTATCTTATAACGTTAAATTGATCTCCAACCCACTCATCATATAATATCAAATATACTTCAGAACCACTCCTCATGAAGCAATAATGCATCGATAAAAATAAATAAATAAATGACGACATAAGCAATTTTTTTTAAATCAAATTTCTCTCAAATGAAACATAACATCCTTAATTCTTTATATAGGCTCTATATATATATAATGCATCAAAAAGAGGCATAAAAGGCAATTCACCATAAAGAAATTTATATAAATAAAATTTGATTTTCAAGAGAAATGAGTGCACATCTATAGGATGAAGTTTAAATTTTATTACATGCTTTGTATTGAACTCAACTGACAATTATAAATCTTGAACTCAACTAACAACTATAAATAAATCACCTTGTAGAGCGAAGGAAAGGCTCATGAGATTTCATGCCTCTCTATAATATTTTAGCATGAATTGATTGCAACAAATATCAATAATTTATTTATAGTATCATGCAAATCATCTGCAATTCCTTAATTAAAGATAAGGTAGGTATTATGCAATACCATAAGGAATGAATGAGATAGAAAGAAGAAAGAGAATTTTTCAAGTAATCTCGGTAATAATCCACAAAATAAACATTGGATTAGAACAATGACAAAATCAGATATAATGGCAACTAATTTTGAATCAGCTCGATTTAAGAAATAATGCAAGATATTATCACCCTCAAATATATATGAAAGAAAATCAAATGGAGACCTCTTTTATTTTTTTTAGAGAAAATAAATAAATGCTTTGATTAATTTATGTTCATATATTAGAGCTCTCCCAAACCATGCCTTATAAAACCCCGATTCAATGTTAACTTCAGCATACATGTGGCGACTAAATTAAAAGAAAATATAATACATGTGAGTTTAAAGGTCTTAAGTCTTGGCAATAATCTATCTAACACAGATACGATTCCCCATGCAAGATAATGCAAAATCCTGTCACAACCAAATAATCTAGAAGATGATATTACATCTCATATTAGTGGTTTACATCAGACCTTTTTTTTACTCATGCAAAACTAACACGAATGCACGTGAAGAAATGTGTGAGCACAATTCTTTATGTGGTGATAAACCTGATGTATAGCAGGCACTAGCATAACTTTAAATGGACATTTCAGGTAAGGAAATCCATTCAGGATTCAATTAAAATGTCATACAAACAATTAACTTCAGCTCTATACATGTATTTGAGAGATCGTTGTAGTGGAGATCAAGCAGACGTGATCAGCTAGCATGGAGGAAGAGAGGAAACAACCTTAGAGCAAGCGTCGGGTCTGTCGAAGTTGCAGTCAGGACATGCGGTGGGCCTTCTGGATTGGCAAACTGGAGATGGGAGGTAGAAGGCTTCAGCCGACTTTTGCGATAGAAGAGTTTGAACTCGGCTAGAGGTGAATCCGGGTCGTCGAAGGCCGAAGTAGATCGGTTGGAGTCCTCTGACCATGAGAGAATGGGAGGAAGATGAGGGATTCGGCTTCTTCAAGAGTTCGTGAATCAAAAGAAAAGGGAGGGGGCTTCGGTCTGTCCATCTCCTGGCGTCGGTTCGAGAGGGAGAAAACGAGAGGGGTAAGAGAGAGTTCTGACCCTTTGGTGTTCAGAGGAAAACAGAGAGAGAGCGATCGAGTGGATAGGGCTTGGCTTCCCTTGTTTCTACAAACTGAGGGAGAGACGGGAGCATAGGAGCTTCGGCCTCCAAGATCGATCCAAGCGGAGGAGAGGTGAAGGCTTCAGCCTTTTTCTGGGCTTCGCCGACGAGAAACTAAAAGAGACGGAGGAAGGAAGGGGCTTCGGCTCTCTGGTTTGTGTGAATACGCAGTGAGAACGGGAGAGAGGGACGGTTGTTTCGATTCATGGAGCTGTGCGAATAGGGAGAATCTAGGAGAGAGCTTGAGAGTTTCCCCATACCTCGAATGTAAATGCTGAAGGGAGTCATGCCCGGAAGAGTTGCAAGCATCGGAGATTACACCGCTGCTCCGCCTTCTCGATCTCACCCCTACACATCGAATTAGGCTCTGTCATGCTGCTTCCCGCTAATCAATGCCTGCCTTCCTTCTAAAACTAGGGGATCACGCGACTCTGCTAACTGACAACGGCAAACTGAGATTTCCAATTAAACCAGGGTCATAGATCATACTTCTTAATTTGGAAAGAAACTCAAATGCATTAGAAAGTTGATTACGATTCAATTAGAATTAAAAATGGGTCTACTGGGCTGAAAATCAAATCTACCTCGAGTTCAATCTGGCTTAATTTGGGTTAGTTCAGATTCGACCCAACTTGATCAAATTAACAAAATTAAACTTGAATAAGTCATCAACTTGAACCAAATCAAACTCGACACGGCTAAAATGAACAAATCTAATTAATCGAATGCGATCAGGTCTAATTTCACCCAATTTCGAGTTGATTCAAGCTTGATTGAATTTTTATCAAATCGATTATAAGAATCGAATTTGAGGCAACTCGATCAGACCTAGATCGTTGCCGAACTGAATTAAATTAGACTCGACGAGACTCAACTAACCTGATCGAACAAGCTCGAGGAAAAATCAAGATAAAAACGAGGCCAACACCTACAAGCAGGCCTCCTCCATATCCCGCCGGCCACCAGAACATCCCAGCCCCAGCAGCCGGAAAACCTGTTTTTTTCCCGCACCCACTGCCCCTCCAGATTTCCCAAACCGCCGGTCTCACCTGCTCCACTTGAGCCCATCAATTAGCTATTATCACTTGCCTTCTGGGGATTAATATTAATTTGGAAATTTGGAAAATATTTAGATTCAAATTCAAATTATTTTGAATTTTAAATCTATCCAATTAATGTGATTCCCTCTTAAGAAACCCCCTTAATTAACCCTCCAAATCTAAAATTAATTTCATATTAAGAGGTCAAGCCACTAATTGCTTGGGCCCACCTCATTAATACCCAACTCCTCTCTCTCCCTCTCTCCTTGGCCGGCCAACCAAGCCCCCCCCCCCTTTTAATTAATTAGATCCCATAAATTAAGGATTTAATTAATTCATTTCCTCCCCACTTTCCCTCTTAATCTCCGCTTATTTCAAATTCAAATTTCAAAGGAAATTAATCCCTAATTATTCACTAAATCTGAAATTAATTTCAGATTTTATTTTCTCCTTCTCCCCTTAGCTTGGCCGACCCCTCGTCTCCCTCTCTACATTTTCTCTTGGACAACTATGCATGGCCGATCCGGATATTGATCATAGATTCATCTTTGATTCCCAAGGACGTGCGGACGTTTTGAGATCGCCTTTCCGTGACGACAACGTAGAGATCGACGCCACTGTTGAAGATTATGTGGATCAGATACTATTTTCTCTATCAACCGCCATCGACAAATACTACCTTCCATCCGAGTGGCAACTCTTACATTTTCCACCGACTCCTCCAACTCCGACTAGCTTTTCTGTGAACAGTATTGTAAGCTCCCTCTTCCTCATGGTGAACACGTCATTATTGCTAATATCTCTCTTCTGTTAACTGCAAGAGAGCTTTAGTGAGGGAAACTCAAGGTGACTTTTCTAAATATTAACCCACGGATTATTGTTAAAGTGCATTTGTCATTACTCGCATGTTTGTTGTTATTTTAAATTGTCTTTCCTAACGAATTTGTAACACTGCCTAAGCAACTTTGCAACTGAGATCTCATTAAATAATTAATTGTGACTCGTTAATCTTTATATTGACTTGCTTATTCAGTTGTCTTATTGTTTCTCCATGCAATTCCGATTTCGTTTCACATCATATAGTTTTAAACAATTCCTTATGTCAGCCCATAAGCTTTCTAATAAAAGCTTGGAATAGCGAATTTATAGGAATCATATCCATGACAACTAGGCCAAAATGTTCCAATTAATTTGAGACATGCAATCAGAGAATCATTGGCGGGCTTTGTTAATATAAATGAAAGAGAGATAATCTAAGAACAACTATTCCAAACCTGTAGGACAGGATTTGGTGTTAATTCAGGTTTCAACAACTCCTCTTGGCCACCTGGGGCAAGGTCAAGCATTTTGACCAGGTTATCTGATGCTTCTTGCTGTAGTTCATTTGGCTGCCGTGATGCAGGTAGATTATTAAATGATGGAAACTGGAACTCTCTCACGTCCTCAGCAAAGGGAAGTACATTCAAGAAAAATGAATCTGGCTGCCAAAAACAAGCAATTATGTCCTTCAATATGCATGACATAAGTAGATGAAACTATAACCAAAACCGTGAGAAAAAGGAACCAAAATATAGTGGGACAAAATGGGTGAAACCTCACAATATTATCAGCAGAAGAGATATTAGGTGTCAACACTCCAATTATAACATTCCCTTGTCCCTGTCTCCATACACATCGCAAAATTGCAGCTTTGTTCATTTCCTTCATGGCTCTTACCAGGGCAGAAACTGCTAGGATTGCTTTTGTATCACCCGGCTCAGGAATAAATACATATACATCCTTCATGTAATGGTGCCTTCATCAAGCAAAAAGAGAACAACGATAACCAAACCTTATTGCAAGTAAAACAAAATACTATTAGGAGAGCAGTTTACAATATAATTTAAAAAAAAAAAAGAATTAATGACCTTGCTATGATGTAATAGAGACAAGTTAATCTCTTAGCATTCTACACACTTAACATCAGAAAGCATTTATCTTACCGCATTATGTTAGAAGAATCAGTAAATCCCAGAAGCTTCACACTTTTCTCAGGTCTGAACTTTACTGCCTCCCATTCTGCCGAAGATATAGGAACAACTTGAGGTCCATATCGATAGCCTTTTATTCTTTGCTCTGGCGGAACAACCTTACCAAAATCTTCTGTGTTTTTGTATTCATAATCAATTTTGAGTTCATGAGTGGCAAATTTATCATTTCGTGGTGCTTTGTCAGAATATTTTTTCAATGTAGGAAATTTCTCCTCAGCTGTTTTCTTGTAAACCCAAACCTATTAATGGAATACTCAAAGGCCTTATTAATCAAAATATAATCAGGAAAACCTGATTCCACCGACATGTCACTAAACGTATTCTAGTGCACAAGAATACATGACAATGGTGCATCAAAGTTAGATTTAATGGATAAAAAATATAAATTTAGAGTTAAAAATATCTGCACTATAAATAATGGTATAAAAATCCATTCCAAAGCAGAAATTTATCAAGTAAAATGCCATTGTACTTGTGGTCCCATGATCCATGTTGAAGCAGCATGACGTGGAAAATATAAGAAAGATATAATGCAATCCGCATGCTTGAACAGGAGATTGCCTCCTAAAAGTGTTTCAAGTTTCACAACTCATCAAAGATCAAATCACAAATGAGAGGACGAAGAAGAATAGAGTTCACATAACAAATAAGAGTTTTATTAACGCCGTGAATAGTGTTATATGATTCAGAATTCTCAAGTTTATATATAAAAGAAATAACAAAATATTAATAAATTGCCATCCACTAAGGAATTGGTAATGAAACTAACTAACAAGCTGCTAAAATGGCTACTAATTAGTATGAAAAAATCAACCTCCATCAATTTTATCATTGTTTTCATCAATGTTCCATCAAGCTCAGCAATACTCCACCTTCCTTGCTCCGCTTACAGTGATCCATAGGATTATAATTTCCACCTAAAAAGTTAATAGTATTGTCCTAATTGTAATTAAATCAACATTTATTTTTGATTCCCTGATTGTTGCACTTTTCCTACTAGAGGTTTCTCGATACTTCATTCAATTCAGTAGAAAATGAAGAAATGAACTAATCAACCAATTTTCTCCAATTATTATGATGGTAACAAAGCCATAAGACTTTTTTCTTCACACTCGTTTAAATGCGCATACACATAGTGCATGTTGCTAGAATTTTAAAAATAAATAAAAATATGATTGTGCAGGACTATAATTGTGATAAAATATACAAAATCTCCTTTAAATTATATAAATTCATAATCACATAATGATTTAAGAATTAATCAAGTCATAGTACACCTAATATATTCACAATTTTCTTTTGAATTTTGAAACAAACAACAAAATTCTTCCATCTTTGAGAATGATGGTGTTATGGGTTGTAATGATTGTCGATTTGTAACAGAAAAATGAATATATGAATATTCATTTATTAAATCTATGCAAATTAAGAAATAATTTTGGAGCATTTGTTGAGATGATAGACCTGTCTATCAAGTCATTATGCTTCAAATTTTATTTTACTAAATTAGTTTGCAACTCAAATGAAAGCTAATTTCTTAAAAACAATAATCAAGGTAGAACTCCATTGTGGGAGTACAAAGTATTCATTTGATGTATAGAAATTTAAATGGCTATTTAAGCATGGAGATTGCATATGAAAAGATACAATGCACAATCTAAAAATCAGATTTTTCTCTCTATTATACATGAAGGACATGGATCTTAATGCTGATATTAATAATCATAGAGTTTAATGAGGAGCTTGCAAAAATGCCACAAAATCTCTTTAAATTTGACTAAAAGCATTAAAAAAACACTTGATTGCATGAAGCTGAAGTAATGAAAAGAGAGATGCATGATAATATTTTTGCTTAAATATGTCATCATGCTGACAGTCATAATGAGTTTATTGAATGTCATTTGTCATTTTATATTAACCAATTATGAAAAATAGGTTTTCTAAAGCCATTATGCCAGCTCCCTAAATTTGCAAAGCATTTGATATGAGTAGGAGAGATAAAAATGCAAATAGAGAAATTATATATATATATATATAATCTAATACATCACATATAAAATTCATATTTAAACTAAAATCTCATTCCATATCTTTGTCTCCATATGTAATATATAATGCAAGTTATAACAATTATTATTGGATCGTAATAGTTTAAAAAGAAATGGCTTCGAAAGAAAACAATCACATAAATAAATCTATAAAACACAAGCCTATTCCAAAAGAAGAATTCAAGAAATAAGTAGGCCAATAAATGAGATTGATAAACAATCTGATACTAAAAATAAAAAACAAGAGCGGAAGTTTTAAATTTAATATGCAAAAAGATCCATTTGATTGTTCAACCATTAATAATAAATGTTGAAAAAAGGGAGCCTTGGAAGACAAAAGCATGGATTAAATATTTATAATCTATTTTTGTATACATTAACATGTAATATTGAAATAACTAAGTATGGATTAAAGTGTATGAAAGTCTCATTCTTTATCTTCAAGACACAAATATAGGCTTCGTTTGGGACGGCTTTCTTACGCTTCTTGAAGCAGCTTTTTAATACAAAAAAAAAATTAATTTTTGCACTAAAAAATTGCTTTAAGAAGCATTAAAAAATCCTTCTCAAACGAAGCCATAGTT
Source organism: Dendrobium catenatum (assembly GCF_001605985.2). Lineage (NCBI taxonomy): Eukaryota > Viridiplantae > Streptophyta > Magnoliopsida > Asparagales > Orchidaceae > Dendrobium > Dendrobium catenatum. Next base: position 304,996 of record NW_021319255.1, on the reverse strand, counting down.
AAAATCTCCAACAAAAATCAAGAATGATTCATGTCACTAGCATTAATAATAATAGAGTCCAAAATCATATTTAGAGCAGCATTATAAATGTAAATGATATTAAGGTAGAAAATTATATATATATATATATATATATATATAATATATATAGTTAATATAATACTATATTATATATTTGGCACTATAAATATCCACTTGGTTGTCATTCACTAAAACATGTCATAGTATACATATACTCAATAAAAGCAATTTAAATCACAAATGCAAATCCCAATAACTGAATAGCAATTCTACATTAAAAAAGTCATATGAGAATAAAATTCAGGAGAGTATATAATATTTTCAAAGCAATTTGACAATTTTCAAATGTAATACACAAGAAAAAGATCAAAATAATATCCTGACATTCGTATGTGTCAATAATAATCTGAGAGTATCACACTTCTCCATTTAGTCCTCGTTTATAAAAATTGAACCAAAATGGCCCCTCTGGCACTAAATTGAAATCAATTTAATATCTCAATTTTCATCAATTTCTATATGAAGAGATCAAATATCAATTTTGCATGATCAGTGACTAAATTGGAGAAAATATAATATCCTGGGATTAAACTGGACACGTATAAATATTAGAGACTTATTTTGAACTTCTCTAGAAATACAATAGGCAACCATGAGACTAATACAACAACAACAACATCAAAGCCTTTGTAGACTATGTGGGGGTCAGCTACATGAATCCTTTTTCTCCATTGTGTCCTGGTAAAAGTAAAATTCTCGTTTAAATCTAATAAAGAAATATCATTTCTAATATTTTCTAACCAAGTCTTTTTAGATCTACCATGCTAACTTTCCTAACCGGATCATTGGAAGGCCGCCGTTTACGTAACCAAACCATCTAAGGCGACTCTCTCTAATCTTATCTTCCACTGAGCTTCTCCAACCTTTTCACATATTATGCTCATTTCATATCTACTTCTAAGGGAAAGCCACTCATCCACCTAAGCATCCTCTATCTACAACACTTTAACTAGTATTATGCTTCTCTTTTAATGGCCACATTCGGCACCAAAAAGCATTGCAGGTCTCACCACCATCTTATAGATTTTCCCTTAAGTTTGAGAGGGACTTTTCTATCACACAAGCCCAATGCATTCCTCCATTCACCATCCACTTGGATTCTATGATAATATCCCATCTATATCACCATCACTCTGAAACAATAAATCCAAGATATCTAAACGTATACTCTTATTAATGACTTGATAGCCCAAATTCACATCCCTCACTAGGTTTATTACTACTCTAAAATTACACTCATATAATCAATTTAGATCTACTCAAGCGAAAACCTTAGAACTCTAAGGTTGCCTCCATAATTCAAGTTTATTTCAACTCCCTCTCAGTCTTATCAACAAGAAGAATATAATTAGCAAAAAGCATACACCAAGGTACATCTCTTGCAAATGTCTAGTGAGATCCATGACTAAAGAAAAAGATATGGGCTTAAGGCTAATCTTTGATGTAATCCACCGAAAAGGAAAATACTTGGTCAACCACCTTGTGTTTAAACACAAGTAATGGCTCCTGCATGCATATCTTTAAATGATTTGAATATAAGCGTTATTAACTCCATTCTTTTCAAAGAATCTCTTCATAACACTATCTCTTGAAACTTTATCATATGCATTCTCTAAATCAATAAATATCATATGTAGATCTTCCTTATTCTCTCTATATTTCTTCTCAAACCTCTCAATAAATGTAATGGCTTTCATAGTTAGACCTACTCGGCATGAATCCAAAATTGATTTTGAGAAACATTAGTATCACGCCACAACCTACGTTTCATAAACTCGCTCCCATAGTTTTAAGTATGACGCATTAACTTAATTTCTTATATTCGCATAATCTTGTGCATTCACCTTTATTTTTAAAAAATATGAATTTAACAACTTCATTCTCCACCATCTGACATACTTTTTTAGTTTTTAAAAAAACAGTATTAAAAGTTTAGTAAATAAGAATTCCTTCTCTCCTAAGCATTTCCACACCTCTATTGGAATATTCATCAGGTCCACCAGCTTTTCACACTTCATTTTCTTTAAAGTCTCTCTACTTCGATTTTACTAATACGCCGATAAAAATGTCATTTTCTTTAAAGCCTCTCTAACTTCGATTTTACTAACCATGAAGACTTAATGTTGAAAAATTAATTTAAATGAAAAAAAAAGGATCCATGTTGGCAAAGCTAAACGGTAGTCGCATGTTGTTTTCCCCACGTAGTTGAAGCAATTGTTGCCTTAGTCCGTGTAATAAGAAGAGAAACAAAAAAAACTTACCTCTGAATTAGCAATCGGAAGCCCAACCTCCTCATTTGTGTGCTCCCAATCCATCTCTGATCCTGCATATGAAACGAACCCAAGGCCACAGACCTCCAATGTACGACGCATGCTCCAACTCTCGGACGACCGGCCTCTCATAGGCCTCTTCGAGCCCTATTCATATCTGATCTCGTTTTGCTTCCACGTAGGGCTCGAGCCTCTAGCCTGGTCTGGCTCTTCTATCGCTCGATTCACATACTCCTGTTATTTGCACTCAGAGGCTCAAATGCACTAATCCAATCATCATCTTATTGCTGGGCCACCTTACCAGGCACACTTCAACTCCAGCCTACGTTCAATTTGAGCAGCATACCACTGGGTCAGCATTCGCAAACCACTCCACCTAGCCAAGAGCGAATCTAAGATCTGTCATCTCGATCTCCCACATACGTAGAACAAGCACTTCACACAGCTAATTCAATCCTGCAAGGCGGCAATCGGCCCATGCTGTACCGACGTATCCGTCTTACCTCTACTACAAACAAGATATCCCTCCTTCCAGGCCTGCCTGGCACTTCCAGGTTCTCTCATCTACACATGGATCAGCCTACTCTCACACCAAATCTTGCTTCTTGTTTGAAACAGTAAATGAAGGAAGATCGGTTAAGAGGGGATTAATAATAATTAATAATAATAATAATAATAATAATAAAGAGAAAGTATTTGCAATCACTTAATTAGAGGAATTGAAGAATGATTACTGGACCAAACAACGTCCCAAAGCCCTCGGTAGTTGAATTCTTATCCGAGCTGGAAGGGTTTGAAAGGGCAAGTGCCTCTCCGAGTCCCTCATGGGGAGAAGGCTGCCATCGAGAGGCGACCAACATTTCCAAAAAATAAATGTAAACAACTACTTGGAAAGACTTCAAAGACCGATTCAGGGACTTGGTCGTCCCAAAGCCCTCGACAGTCAATCTTATCTAATTAGGCTGAGGTTCGAAAGGGGTAAGTTGGGTTTGTCCTTTCCACACAACTACGCCCTCAAGGGAAAGGGCTATGCTATGAAGCTTGCTAAATTTTTCCTAAAATTTTGAATTACAATACTCTTAATGAGCTTAATAATTAATTATTTAAAATTTAACATTTTAATTAATAAATAATTAATTAATCAATTCAAAAAATAAATTTAAATTTTCAATTAAATTGAATAAATAATTAAAATAACCAATATAAAATTGATCAATTTAATTAACTTATATATATATAAGTTAATTAATCACTGAGATTGAATAAGAGAACTTTTAATTAATTAATCAATTAAAAAATTAATTAACTAACTAATCGATTAATTTAAAATTAGTTAATTAAAAAAATGAAATTAAAAACTTCAATTGATTCAGAAATTTAAAATTTAAAATTTCATTTAATCCATAAGTTAATTAATTAGCTAAATTTAGAACTTAATTAAAATTAATTCATGCAATTAATTTAAAAGAGAAAATGTAAATGAACGTTTGCACTAAACAAACCTAAGTACAACTCACACCAACTAAATCCCAAACTCCTAAAATTAAAACACAAAAACTCTAAACAAACAAACTACAACCTTGAACAAAGCTCTCAAACAACCCAACTCTCCAAACTCAGCTCCAAGCAGGCTCCTATAATGCTAGCTCCAAATGCCTACAAATAAGTGGGCAAGAGTCAAAAACTAGTACTGAAACTAAAACATGGGTATTGAAACAAAAGCACAAGCATCGAGGTAGTAGGAGGTGCAAACTAAGAAAATTGCTGCTTCTAAATGTAGAAGCTGTAAGACCTACCCAAACATATAGGCTACTTCTAAATGTAGAAGCCGTAAGACCTACCCAAACATACAGGTTATTTCCAAGGGAATCAGTAAAATTTGCAGTACGAGCAACTCCTAAACGAAGTCGTAAGCCCCAACATAAACCTAAACTTATGGTCAACTCCTAACGGGAGCCATAAGCCCCAACCTAAACTTAAACCTATGGGCAACTCCTAAATGGAGTCGTAAGCCCCGATCCAAACCTGAATTACGGGAAGCAGAGCCATAAGCCCCAATCCAAACTAAACCACCATATCACTAAAATTCACATTTACCCACTTCAGTTTACTCGGGATCCCAGAGAGGAGGCAACCCATGGCTGCTAATCAAATTCCTTAGACGCTACAACCAATAATTGTTAGTGTTGATAAATTGAAACCTACGGTATTCCCGGGATGACGGAACCATGTGATCATGATCGGGTCTACCTCCATCCCCCACAACCAAGGTTAAAACACTTACACTTCTAAAAGTTAATTTATTTTTAATCGAGAGTTCTCTTCTACGTGAAATGAATAGTAATTAACTATGAGTGCTTGCGCTCATAGGAAATAGAAACTTGGAACTAAATAAACCTAGATATAATTATCGGAGGAAATCTGGTTAGTTAAAAATTCAATCTACCTTAGGGAAAAATGGAACCTTAAGCCTGGGAAGTAGGGTTCATGCCATAGCACCATTTTTTCATGAGCGAACAACTAAAATCTCAAAAATATGATGAATTTAAAAACATGTAAGGAAACAAATAATTCATTTGCCTTTTATATAACAGCATAGTTTACATTCATCATAAAAAAGCTGAAGTTCAATGATAATTATCTTGAGAGGCACTAGCCTCAATATGAGTAGATTTATATCTATTTATGATACACTAATTCACTTAAACCGTATTTCTATAAAAACATTGCTCCTCTAGCCACATAGCATAACTCCCATGACTGATAAAAAATTCATGTGATTTGGATGGCAAATTGATGTCAATGGGTGCATAGAGGAAGATCAGAATATATTTGGGTTTGTCCTTAATAAAGAAGAAAGCTGAAATGAGTTGCATTATGGATTAAAGCCAACGGAATAAGCTAGATGAAGCGAGAAGCCACGGAGGAGATAGAAGCTGGCAACCTTATCACTTGACAATGCATGTAATAAGTTTCCGGGAAGAAATTTCCTTTTTAGGAGGGTACAGTGTAAGAAGCAAATGGTTTGCTTAAAAATTTTCCCATATAATGAACCACTCAACGAGATAAAGATTGGCGAATGTAAGGTTGTCTAGATAGGCTCATCAAGTCGGCGCCGAAAAGAGCTTGGCCAACCACCCTTAATCAGACATGCTAAGGCAACTGATTGGAGGATTGCCTTAACGTCCTTATCAGTTGTTGCCTCCAATTTTGCTTTTCATCTATTGGGATCCAGCCAAGAGCGTGGTGCCTCGATTTTACTTAGTAATTATTGGATGACAACTCATTTCATGAATTTAATATCAATCACGTTCTAGCACATCAGTAAAAGGCAATTGAACCCATGCTAAAGGAAGTTATCTCAACAAGAGAACAAGAAGAAAACTACTATGTGATGTAGGAGCCATTAAAGAAAATTTTGAATATTAAATTCATGGGTAGCTATTTAGTGATTTAATGAAAACAAATCTTTATGAAATCAACTAATGATTTGTTAATTATTTTTTCAGGTTAATCATTTACTAGCAACCATGATAACATTACTCGTGTTCACTAAACTAGCTTGGTCACTTAGAGATGACTTAAGAAGAGAATTCATGAAGACCTTTAGAGATGGCAAAAATTTATTTCATAATAATTTGAATTTATTTAACATGGTTTTCTATTTATTTGATTTACATATATATAACTCATCATATACTTAACTGCTATATCAGTATAAATTTGATCACTTAAATTTTTAGCAAATTTATGTGATCCAAATTTTTTGATCCACTCACTAAATTGGCATATTGATGTCAACTATGCCAGCAACCTTGACTGTCCCAAACAAACAAAACAAAGACAACCTCTTAAATATAAAAAAGGAGCATAGCACACGTGCAAAACCAAAGTAAGTGCAGCCAAAGAACCAGGATCATGGCACTCAAATCCACACCTCCACTCTCATAGAAAGAAAACAAAAAAGATGGGGAAGGAAGAGCTTACTTCCTCACTCTGCCATTACATTTAAGCAATGACTAAATCATCATAAGATTAGAACGTTGCCTACACAAGCAAAATAGCTTGAACTTAGGCCAATTAAAAACAATCGGTACCAAGGCAAAAAATTCGAGCCTAACAAAAAAACTAAAAGAAAATAAAAAAATAAAAAAATATAAAGAAGAAAGAATGTCGTTAGTAACTTCACTTGAAATAAGGGTAGAAAATCATCGTTTCGTATGTAAATAAAACTACAGTTGTCTTTTCTAAATGAATCCGACTAAATAGAAAAAGTGTTAAGAAAAGAAAAAAAAAAAGAAAGTGGTTAGTAATTTCACGTAAAATAAGGGTAAATAACCATTGTTCAGTATGTAAACAAAGCTATAGTGGTATTTTCTAAACAAAACCCGAGTAAAAAGAGAATGTGTAAGAAATAAATTTTTATAATAGTCTAAAAGGAGCTAGAAAATTGATTAAATTCAAATTTCAAAAAAAAAAATCAAGAAATCTCAAAAATTGTTTCTTCTAAAATAATGGTTCATAATCAAGCTCCTTTACTCGTGACAAAATACAACATCTCACCTTGATCTTCATGCTTGAACTTAATTCAAGGTCTCCTCTATAAACAGTAACAGGGGAAATGTTCCGAGTCCTAAGAGCTCCAAGCAATGATGTCGGACCATCAACATGAATGATTTTAGAGATCGTATTCTTAGAAAATTGATTCAGTAGATCAATATTCTCATCTGCTGCCTTCTGTTGAACTGACCTAGCCAACTTAACCTTTACAACTATGCAATCCAATCGCACTCCATGAGATTTCATCAATTGACCAATCGTATTAACCTGATCTGCCTTACAGCCTTCATCTGGCTCCTTGACGGGGTGTTGTGCATCAGTTATAAGACAAAGGCGATGTTTTCCCTTGTTTGTAGGCCCAAATTTCTTTATCAACATATCCATTCCGACAACAATAGCATCAAGAACTAACTCGTCAAGGTAAACAGGATAACAAGGATGGGGTATTGAAGCAAAAATTAGATTGGTGGTTCTATGTTTTGTTGTACGAAATAATGTCTTCTGTTGTTATAATAATAGTGACAAACTACTCTGCATGCGTGTTCTCCAAGGTGGTCAAGCCATGGTGGGGGCACATGTGCGGGGCATGGAATTTTCATTATGCATTTCCACAGCAATTTAACGAGGGGATATCATGGAAATTGCTAGACGATCAACTTGCCAAAATTGGGTAAACCTTCAATTGTAATGCACTACTGCTTCACATTGCCTTTCCAAATACTATCATCCATAGTTTTCCATTTCTGTAGAAATACATAATGAAAATGCCTAAGCTTGTGTGAAATCCCTTCAGGCTCCAAGACCATGTAAAACAGACCCTGAGAAGCTTGTCTATTTGGAAAGAGTAGTAACCATTTTATTACAGCCAGACAACACAATACAAAACATTCACATTAAAAAAAAAAATACAACATTACCATGAAAATTCCAACTCTTGCATTAGATGATTGCATGGAGAAAAAACACAGCTCAATATTTTTCTTTGTTATCGCATGAGTAATGGAGGATGCAATGGGATTCAAATAATGACAAGAAAAATAGTTCTGACTTACCAATAATCCTCTTTAGATGCTTCCAGCAACAATAATAACATAGAAGACAATAATTCAAAGTGAAGGATCTATAAATAAAAATATATTGCAATATTCTTTGACATTAACAAGTAAAACCTTTGAATGGGAAAGCAAAGAAAAAATCACAACTAATCAATTCAGGATACAATCTCCATTGCGAGTTCCTCTTGGAAGTTCACGCAAATTATCCACTGTAACATCATCTACGACTTTGATATCCTGTAAAACCACAACATGTAGATATCCACCCACCTCCTTCTGTAGGTCATTTTTGGTTTCTGACAATTCCAAAGTATATCGCATTGGTATTGGCATAGAGTAGAGAGAAAGAGAGATGCAATGCTCTTCAATAAGAATTTTTGTTTCTATTAGTACTTATTTGATTTCTCATAAGCACCTATCAATTCTGAAAGTGAAAACCACTTCTAAAATGATGTTTGGCTATTGAACTGGAAAGTGATATTTCCTATTGTTTGGTTGTGGATGAAGCATGGAAACTCTTAATAATCCTAGTAAAACTACCCCTAATGCGCACGCATGCCATGTCTGTCTGTGTATAATTGTAAAAATAAAGAAAGATGGATAGTGCAAAATCAGAAAAAAAAAAATAGATTTTATATGATACATTTTATAAATCATGCAATTTACCTATGTAGTACACTACTACAATGGATAACAAAAATAATGTGCATACATATAGTTATGCATAAAAAATATTGCATATACATACACATACATATATTTGCATGGGCATATCACATAAATATAAGCATATAAAAATATTTAACTCGTAAAATTTCATATACTACAACGATTAATTTATATAAAATACTTCGATATTATATATTTGCATGCTATGATAATATATTTTTGTTACGTTCTTCTATACAATAATATATCTTAAATGTATTTCTATATTAATTAAAATATTGCATAAATATAAGGAATTAATAATAGATTATTATCTACAACATTATATATTATAATTTTACTATGCTTTAGCAAAAATTAATAAATAATGATGCATTACATATCAATATAACATTTCTAATTTTAATATACTATAATATGCAATCACTATATTATTTCAATGCACGTTTGAGTGTGATGCATATGCACTTATGAGTGATTTTGTAATTTCATAAAAGGTATAAGTATCATATTTAACCAATTTTAAAAGTGACTTCCAAGCATAAAAGAGCCCGGCTTGAACAGCTAAGCACTCTTGGTGACTACTCATTTTCCGCTAGTATAAACCAAAAAATTGAGATCATCTGCCTACCTTATTTCTCATTTTTACTTTTCTCACATGCAACCGAATAGACTGTTAGCTATGACAAAGTACAATTAGCTCAGTAGAGACCAATTTGCCATAGGTCAATTGCAATGAGTCAAACTAGGCTCTGAACCTTTTTGGATAAGATTAAATTTCAATTTCAATATTTTGCTAGTAGTAGATTTAATTTAAAATGAGATTAAATTTGAATTCAAAATATTTGACTTTACTATTTCTATGAACAGAGATTTATGACATCAATTCACAATTAAGTATTGATGAATAAAATTAATTATGTGAGAACAATTGAGTTCTCTCTAAAACCAAGTTTTATACATAGATTGCTCCAAATACTATAAGGGAAAAAGTGATTCGGTTCAAACCCGTAAACATTTACCAAATTAATTAATTTCGCAATCCAATCCTACAATTGCGACACTGGATCATCTTGATTCAGTTCAAACCAACAATCTCCAGAAGCTACTCCCCCATTTATCCTATAATCACCCCACTTAGTAAAAAAATATTAAAAAATATAAAAAAGCAATGAAACATATTTCACATGCCAAAACCGCAAAAGCTAATAGCCTTATGGCCCTTATCCACTAATCCATTTTTACCATTCAACTCGTCATGCATTCGCTCGCATTCCTAGCCACAAGTTCTGCCAACGTGTCACTCACAAGCATAAGCCTCACATAACAACCCCACAACCATCCTGCAACTATTGCATTCATTAGGAGACTCATACATACAATATGTCTCATGTCTCTCCTGCAAACACATAGAGCATCTCCCATGCACGTGATCCTCATGGATCACTCTCACATCTCTTCCTCAACATCACTTGCCTCAAATTCCATAAACTTTACACCGCAAACCACTAACCCTCTTCCCATCTTTTACAATCATCCCACAACCGCATTTGCAACCTCCTCCTTGTACTTCATTCACCATCCCATTGCACATCCATCCCTTTAGTCCCATGCAATCCACTACGCATGCCACATATGTTCACTTGGACTCACAAAGCCTAGAATAATTTTCAATTAAACATATGTCAGAACTCTATGATCATTATAAGGATTATTGGATTCATCCGAAAAAAAATAATAATAATAATGTTATGAATTATACTAGGCAACAACCCAACCCACATTAAAATTTTCAATAATTTTTAATCTTTCTCCCATCTAACAACAACAAATACCATCACTAAATCACCAAGCCAAAATTAACTAAAATAGCTTCCTCAACTCCGCCATCATTCACTTGTGTCATCATGATAGTCCTATGATAACTAATATGTTTTTAATGATGAAATGAACTTATAAGATGCCAGCCCAAAGCTTCTATCAAAAGAAGTGTACAAGTCAAACAAAATTATTCAAAATGAGAAAGTCTTTTATGCATATGCTGTCAATTTTTTTACTCCAATTCACTTGTCATTTTCTCAGGAGATACGCTACTTCAAATTATCACATTTTCTTCACTCATAATTGGGTTTGGGATGTCACTGCCACCATCATCACCTAGTTCATTGCTCGTCTACATTTCAAAATCTCACAAGCAAATGAAATATATAAGGTCAGTAGATCTTGTGTGGAGCAACTTCGATCAAATAAAGCAAAATAGATGGAAGTAATTGTTATGACCATGAAGGATCTACAACAGATTGTTAAGAAACAACAAAAATAAACTCTAAAGGACAAGGTAGAGAGTTTAAGAAGGGTAGCAATCTCCTTGGAGTTCTATCAAGGACACTAATGCTGATACTTCCACAATCATAAGATTGACGTATAAACTGTCAAGTGGTAGCCTCTATCGACTGCACATGGCCTTCTGAGGGCCACTATAATCCAATCAGAAGTGTTCCCCTGTAATTGTCGATCACTAAAATGGAAATGATAGAATCACTGCTCCGTGCACGCATACAACAGTTAGCATACAAGGCGAAGAAGCTCAAGGATTGTGTGGCCAAGGAGGGGGCGACCAGAGTATGTTGCATCTAATCATAAACAAAATATGGTTGTGGCTATAGCACATCTAGTCTAGCCTTTGTTCCCAATTGAAATCAAACTAGCGTCCCCTCTCAAGCTGGATGAAGTTCAAAATCCTTATGATGGCAAGGAAGGGGCCTCCAACATTGAGCTCTACTGAGTAAGGTTAGGGTGGCGATGTTTCTTATCTAGATCCAGGAGATCCAACTCAAGATGACTTGGGCCAACATAGAGTTGAATGTCTTCTCTGAGCATGTACTTCACCCTAGGTAGAACAGGGTAGTCAAGAGGACGCTCAATAAAATACTACCTGGGGTGACATTCAAAAAAGTGCACAAGTCCAATTTGCCACAGTGATTGAGTGATCAATCAATTAAGTCCGATCAAAAAGATAACCAAAGAGTTCATATAAAGATTAATAATAGTAAATACTTTGTCCTCGATTGAAAGTGTTTACTTTCTTTTATGTTTTTAAAACATGAATAGTTGGAGACACAAAATTACATACGAGTACATTTATGTCTGGATAAGGAATCCTCACTTTGTGTGGCATAGGAGATGAATACAACAAAAATTCTTGAATTGGTTTGTTATATTTGATTGGCTCTTTAAGGCAATAGACCCTCATGAATACAAAGATAATAAATATAATTGATTATATAAGAGCAAAAATTTCAAGAAATTTTGATGAGAAAAGTTGAATCACCTTATCTTGTCAAGCCTTTAAACCGTGCACACCACTACTATGTGATTTGCATGATTGAGCGCAATAATTGGGTGGCAAAAGATCTCTTCAGATCACTTCAATGTTTGGAAGATAGAAGGGAGAAGGCTTGAGCTTGTCTAGGATAATATTGTCATTCCTCCACTACACTATGTGTTAGGATCTTGGAAGATGTTCTTGAGAGAGAGAGAGAGGGAGGGAGGGAGAGAGACATCAATTGGGGAGGAAAATACCTCAAGCTTCATTAATTTTCCCCAAATCTTACATCAACCCAAGGCCTCTATTTATAGAGCATTACCAAGGTGTGATAACATGCATGAGCAACATAGCCTAAAACTAAAACAACACGTAACAATCTCCACCTTGATTTAGTTTTACAAAAAACAAAGAACCACTCGTCACAAGAACTCGAACTTATTGCAATCCAACCGATCGCCCTGGACACCCGTGCGCGCTCCTACCTGCGACTTCGCACGATCCACCCGTCCACCGAGCCCATCGCATTCACCTGCGCTCCGCTCGTTACAATCCCAAGTTTCGACCATCTTGCCTCCTCGAGGTTCTTGATTCTTCAACATGCTCCTATAATTCTCCACCTTGATCGAATTCAAGATTAAGAGTCTCTCTCTCCGCCTCTGCAGTTGCCTTCCGTACTCCACCTTGATCGAAACTCCACTTGAATATGAATCTCTACCTTCTCCCTCATCTGAGCCCAATCTTCAATCTTGCAATTCTTTCCATGAAGCTCCTCAACCTTTCACCTTCAAGCATAACCTGAGCAAGAAAACCTCAACAATAACATCCTCTACTAAATAACAAACCCCATAGAAAATGGCCATGGCCTCTGTTTCAAATCTCAGGTTCTCCATGAACTATATGAGATTCGCCCCATCTATTCTGCAAGCCGTCTGAGTCAAACAGCCAAAGCCGCCCAAGATCCAGTCGTCCCGCCTGTAGCCGCGAACCCTCCTTGCCCGAGCCTTCACACTCGGACAGATGCACAACTCGACACCGCACGCGACTCCGACTGTCCGCTTCCAGCCCATCTCCGACCACGATCCCAGCGCCGAACCAAGACTCATCGAAGCCTTCTGCTGATCCCGCGACAGAACTCGCGGCCGATCCAACCCCGCCAGCTCTGATTGCAGCTCACCCAAACTACCGCCCGAGTTCGATACATGCGTCCAACGTCCGACTCAAGAACAGGGCCTGAGTCCGACTTCATCTCCTGCATGCTCATAGCCGGCAATTCTGCCTTCCGGTCATCACCGGAAGCCTCCTCTCTTTTTTTCTTGAATGCAAGAACTTCCTCCATCTCCCTAGCTCTGATACCATATGTTAGGATCTTGGAAGATGTTCTTGAGAGAGAGAGAGGGAGGGAGAGAGAGAGACAGCAATTGGGGAGAACAATACCTCAAGCTTCATTAATTTTCCCCAAATCTTACATCAACCCAAGGCCTCTATTTATAGAGCATTACCAAGGTGTGATAACATGCATGAGCAACATAGCCTAAAACTAAAACAACTCATAACACTATGCTTATATAAAGGGGCTTGAAGACAATGGTGAGGCTCATCGTGCAATTGTTCCCATGAGAACCGTCATCTTTTCTCTATACATCTTCGATGATATTATCATATCTAGCAAAATCATTGTCTTCTTCATCCTCCATCAACCTTATAGTGATGAGACTTGGTAAATCTCATCATGACGACAAGATGCCCTTCTTTGCCAACTTGATCGTGAATCATCGAGATCCATCCACCATAACACAATAGTTGGAAGTGCTCCTAGTGAAATATCCACTTCTTATTAGGATGTCCGCTCAGCTCCCATTATCTATTAAATGTCATAACAATGTCGTTGATCAGGTGCTCTACTCTTTCCAACACAATTCTCCTGTAGTTGTTGTTTCCATTTCCCATAGAGATAGCAAAGTTTCTCAAAAATTCTAGTTCCAACATAACTCATCCCCAACTTCTTTGTCGTCCCGTTGCCCCACCATTCTCCAAGGGATGATGACCCTCATCAAGGAGTATGACTTGACCTTCACCATGATCAAGCTAGTTGGCTTCTTCTCACTTTTATGAGTGGAGTCATTCTTGCACCTAAGCCCAAACTACTAGCTAGTCCTAAAAACCTCAATGTTTTAAGATCTGGTAAAAAATGAATAATATTGTCACAACTTTATAGTCACTAAACAAAGGGTGGCCTATATCAACAATACTACCAAAAAATTCAATATTTCCAACGTGACTTCCGATGAAATCAAAACAGCCGAAATTTTCAACTCAATTCAAAGCAGAAATTACGCCTACATCTTTTTGGGCATTTCCGACGAAATTTTCTGCTGAAAATTCCACCAATAATTCCCTAATTTGTAAATTGATGGGTCACCTTCTCTATTTCACGTGAATTCAACGCCAACGTCTTTTTTGACCCCATCCAAAGCCCATGCTCTATGGAACCTTTTTTTCTCCACTAATTTATTCAAATTTTTAAAAATCTTAAGGTAAATCTCCTTCTCTTTTAAATTTTTTCATCAATTTGAGATTTCATCCGCTAAAGTTTCCTTACGAAATGTTAAAATTTTTTAGGTTTATGGATTTTTCTTTTTAAATTTATTTAAATTTGAGTCTCTCTTACATTAGTAGTCTTCCTAAGAATATGTTATTGTTTTAGGATAGATTTACATTATTTTTTTTATTGTAGCTAAGTTATATATGTGAGTGAAAATGCTCGGTGATGTGTCGGCAAAAATAATATAATATGGTTTTGTGAAGGTGAAAATTTTATATGTTTTTGAAAAAAAAAAATTATGCTAATGAAAAAAACTTAAATGAAGGTAAAACCGCTTTAAGTAAAAAGACCATTCATCAATTTAATGTTTTGGACTATCTTTGTTACATTACAACATATACATGAATATCCAAAGCTAAAGATGGTGAATGTAAAATATATTGTTACCTGGACGAAAGGATTAATAGATAAATTTGTTAAGGGAGTTGAATATATTATTCTCATGGCATATCAAATGTTTTCATTTTTATCCAACGAAAAGTTTAGATGTCTTTGCTCAATACAAAAAAATAAAGCCAACCTTATACCCGATGAAGTTACGCTAGATTTATATCGTAGAGGATTCAGATTCCTAATGAACAATTAATTTTGGACTTCACATGGAAAATGTGAGCCACATTTCGACTCTTAATGCAATTCTTCGACAAGCTACATAACAGTAGACGAAGAAAATATTGGGAGATACGAAGAGATGGTATTTGATGTAGCTGACCCACAATTTCGAGAAAATATAAAGAGTCCCCTAAATTGATGGGCTGAATTTATATGAATTATTATGTGCACCTCAACAACTATTTTGATATGGGTGCACCACTCATTCTAAGTTATACATTGCAGTTAGGTGCTCAATATCAACACAATATATAATGTTCCTCATAAATGTTTCAATCAATTTGTTGGACTGCTGAAAGAAATTAACCCAATCGACAATTTAGTTCATGTAGTAGCATCGTCAGCAATAAGCTCAAGATGCTGAGAGCTCGGGGAGACGGACAATAATTAAAAGTTGATTTATATGTATTCTATGAGATCTTTTAATATTATAGAACATTTCATATTAAGTACTAATTCATAATTTATAATTATAATTTCAATATTGGTTTTACTATGATTGCTATTTCAAATATATCATTTGGTTTTTATTTTATGTATGTTATGTTGTCTGCATGATATGTTAGATAAATAAATCTTCTATAATTTCAATGATATGTTGGTTAAGAAAAAATATATGAAAGTTTTTTTTTTTTTTTGCTACTAAGTTTCTAACATAATTACATCTTGTACAAATGATGCATGGTTCCGTTGAAATCATGGCAAAAAAATTCACTGATACTTCATGGTAGATTCATCGGAGGCAAAAATCGCTAGTAACATCAAAAGTTACCTGCAATTATTTTCGTCAGAAAAGTTGTCGATAGTTTTTTTCCCACGACGTTTTTAATCCGTCAATGTTTCCTTCGGATTAATAGTTAAAAATCCGACAAAATTTTTCTGACAATATTATGTCGAAAAACTTTTTCTACAAACCTTTTAATAGCATATTCATATCCATCGAAATTCCACCGAAAATTAAATTATCTAATGGAAATTTATTTTCTTTCGACAAAAATGGCCGCCAGAAAAAGTATATTTTCCTTTAGTCTAATACGAGGAATTAGATCTAGGTGGGAAAGCATTCCTTAACACCCTAAAAAGCTTCATCACCCTTCTGAAAGACCCCTTCGAATCCAAGCTTCACACTTCTCTAGGATGAAGAATCCACAAAGAAAGAAAAGCTTCGCCCTCGAAGAAAGCAAACAAAAAGTGGCAAATGTGGTTGGAGACAACTCCGACTAGGAAGTAGACCAATGTCGCCAGTAATCCCTTGGATTGGGCAAAGGACAAATAATAAGAGCCGTTAAGAAACATTTATTTGACATGAGAAGTACAGGTGGCCCATGCTTGCTCTAAATGGAGGGAAACTGGTCCTCTGTAAGTCTTTTGTTGAAACCTCTAACCTTCTTGTGCTCGAGATGATATATAGCAACACAAATGGAGAGATTGGGAAGGTGTGCACTTAAACATAATTATATATTATATCCCCAAAGAGTAATGAGAAAGCTAATAATTATGATGATATGATATGTGAAAGATTTAAAATAGAAAAAAAAATTAATAGTACAAAAAATACAAATAAACAAAACTAGAGATAGAAACTTTTGAAACTTACAAGTTGAGTTTTGAATCCAATAACTGAAGATAATACTTTTAAACTTTTGACTTAAGAGTATAACCAACATGATCATTAGTAATCACACGGGCTCTTAAAGTAGTCACTACCAGTTGTTTTACACCAGAATCCCAAATAAGCTTCTAATATCATAGACGAACCAAATTGAAAAGAAATGCTAAGATAAGTTAAACTCAAACAAAATTAGCTTTTTCTTCCAATATTCTTTTCTATTTGTGTTGTGAATATTGAAGGAAAGTGTGTGCCTTGCCACGGGAGACCACACAAGGAAACCAAGCAAACTTTCATCATCCAACAAAGAAAGCAAGAATCCTTCAAAAGGCATATGCAGCCCTCCAATCCCACATTATAAAGAGTGAAGAACCTATCTTTTCAGCAATGGAGAAGGCATGAAGGCGGGAGGTAAAATACTTTGTTTGAATTACCAAATTCAACAAGCAAGCAATCAAGGGCTTGTCCTTAATACAGAATAAAGGGAATGAAAATTAGGAAGACAACTAAGATAGGTAGCCATAATCTCAAATTCAACCATCATTATTAATTCATGTTTGCTCGCTACATGAACCTAGGTATGTTAGGTTAGTTAGAATCCTTGAGCTATAAGTTAAGCTTTTTTCAATATAGTGGGTAAGGGGAAACCACTATACAAAAACAATTGCTTGGTGTTGTACACATTGGATCGATTGGCCCACAATTAGAAGCACAAAGCAGTTTTTCTCCTAAGGATTGGTGGTATACACATTGGATCAATAGACCCCTAGTTAGAAGGGAAAACTAGTTTTTCACCTCTGAGGGATGGATTGATCTATTCTTCATCAGTCTGTAAAGAAGTTCATTTCAATGTTCATTCATGCTTTTCCTCTCTATCTTAGCTTTATTTTATTATGAACCTTCACACAGTTATCTAAACTTACCTTTATATTATTTATCCTCACCTCATGGTTTTCAACAAGAATGAATTCTTGTGTTATGCTATTAGTGGTCACCTATTGTAGGTAATCCCATCTGTTAAAACAGAATATAAAAAAGAAGAAAAATTTCCTGAGAAAACAAGTTTGTGATTTGAAGGAAAAGTATAAATTTGAAATTCACAAGTTCAACATCATTACATGGATCAAGGGAATAACTTACAATACAAATTTGAAATTCCAAACTTCACTATTCTTATAGGAGAGAATAAATGTCGAATAGTCAATAAAGATGGCAAACTTAGTAGTATAAAAATTCATAAAAGGCCCCACCAACAAAGGGGCGCAGCATACAATGAACAAGAAAGATCCTCAACACTCATAAAATGAAGACTAGAACCATAAACAAGCAAACTGAATTTTCTTTTCCACAAAAATCAAAGAGCATGAATATTAGGAGTAACCAAAGATGCAACTTGATGTAAACTCGCATTCCTACGTTGTGATTAACTTACAAAATTACATTTAGAGGTCTAATCATCCTTATTAAATGAAATTCTAAATTTTGATAACTTGACTTCGTGCATCTTATTTGGAGGCATAACGGAATGTTTCCCTCTTAAATTATTTACATGGATAATCAATATCCTCGTATTGGAAGATAAGTTGCATATTTTCATTGGTTGCTAATATAAAAGAATGAGCAAAGAAGATAACTAAGAAAAAAAGAGGATGCATTTCTCATTAAAAAAAAATAGGGGATTAGAAAATGGGAAAGGAATCGCACCTTCTGTGCCAAACAGGACAATGCCTACTTCATCATTCTTAGAGTACATAAGCTGTGCCAATGACAAAGAACATAAAATTATCATGTGAGAAAAAGCCTAACGAGGAAAAGAAAGGCATAACTGAAACTAATTGAGACAATTTTTTTCCGGAAATTTACATACTAGCCACTTATACCTTTCCATTCAACATAATAACACCTTGACCATTGTATTTATGCTCTAACCATCCAAATCATTTAAATCTTTCTAAATTTCCACCTTGGGTAAAAGTTCCATCTAAGATTTCCACCATATCAACAATCCACCACTCATCCCTCTCTTACGCCATCATAAGTTGTTAGGCTACAACATAACACAACAAAAAATCACAACCCATCATATTGTAGCCAGCCTTTGATGCACTAGTGCCAAATGTCAACAGACCAACATTAAAATGCCAGTGGCTACCACCATACCACCATTAACCATTCCAATGATCAAAAATGGATGTCTTCATGATTTTCACATGTCCATCATTAAGATTAACACCAAAATAGTTTGTTGTGGCTGGCAAAGTGTTATTTTGGGCAAAGAAGACTTGGGAGTTAAACATACACCATGAAAAGCTTCAGTGGAATATATGTACATCCCCTTTTTTTATTAAATATCGATATCTTCATTGTTAAACCATATGAAGGAAAAAAATTTAAATACACAATTTAGTTTCCTTCATATGGATAGGGTTTGTTTTTTTAACTTCATGCTTTAAGTTTTAATTTTTTTTCAAATTAAAATCATTAATTATATTTATCATTTTTAAACATGTATTATTGCTCTTCAATCATTAGGTAACGGCATAATGTAACAGCCCAAACTCTTAACTATCGATATATTGTTTGCTTTGACTTAAGGGCCTTACGGTATAGCTTCTTTTACTTAATGTGTTTCACACATAAGTTCTCCATACTTCGATCTTGCCACTAGATCCATTTGTGGCAATGTGGTTGCACAAGGCAACAAGCTTGCACTCACAACAACTAACCAACCAGTGAACTTGTTGTGGCCATAGTAGAATCTCATGAGACAGATCAACCGTCTTAATCATTCTCCGGCCTTTTTTTCAAGTTTATTTGCAACACAAGCATTATTACTTGAACTGATTGTAAGAAAATAGGATTGCAAATGAAATAGTGATGTTGTTGCTATAAACCTAGTCATCTTGTCTAAGTTGGCAAAAACTAAAAGTCAATGCTTAGGATGCCAAAAGGTATGAAAGATTGCAAGTTAGTCAAAGATGCGTAAGTGCGTGAACCAAAATATCCATGAATGGGTCAGATATATGCCAACTATATACCACATATGAACATACTAAAAGCAGAAGAACTATTGACCTTGCTTATAAAACAAAGGAAACTACAAGGATATATTACCAAATTTACAGAAGGTTATCTTTTTACATCAAGAGGCAAACCTCAAGGATTTATGAAGAGGCCCCTACAAGTCTACAACCATGAAGCCCAACAACAGAACAGAAACATGGGGCCCAAAAAATTCGATGATATACCCAAAAAAACAATAAATTTAAAAACAAAGGAGAAGAAGAGGAGAAGAAAAGGTTTTTTTACCTTCTTCTGTACAAGCATTGTGCAGAGTTTTTCAATGTCGGGAAGAATATCATGCATCGTAGGGCCCACATCAACAACCAGAACTAGAGCTTCCTGCACATAGGATGAAATAAGATTAATATGATATAAAATTAACGCCCACAGTTCTTTATCCTGGAGACGACAAGTCAACGGCTTAATGTGCTCATCAAAAACTCAGCAAATTTACAATAAAAGCCTGACATCCTCATGCATAAGCTAGTACATTTTGACTTCAAAGTTCAAACAAACAGGCGAACTACGAACCAGCTGATCAGCTCCTTCCACTTTCAACAAATGTCATAACGTTCGCAGCAAAAGTCTCCGAAAAGCAATCAAAATGTAGGAAATTAAGAAAAAACACATGAGGTTTGACAACCCTTAACACAAAAGAACAAATCAGAAGAATGAATTGATGAGTTTCCCTCAGGCTTGCAGTTGGTGAAGATTGAAGAACAATGTTTTCAATGGCGAAACTTCAAATAATATTGAACAGAAAAGAAAAGAAAATAGCAGTGACATTAGGGTTGCCGAAGTTACTTTGTTGCGAGCCATCTCCAAAGGCAGGAAAATATGTACGGGAGTATAAGAAACAAGCACGATGAAGCGGAACGATCGATACTTTCCAGCTTCGTTGATTAATGGAGAGAATGACTCGGGTTCTTATTTGACTGCTGCATCTTCTGAACTTCTAATGTCGGAGTGTTCACTTGCTCTGCTTCCCGCCTACGCAACACCGAAAGGTACGGCGACTCTTGCGAATAGCTTTCAAGAGAAGCATCGAGCCCAATCTGAAGGTCGAGATCAAAGCGATTATGAATCCACTTGTCGTTGTTGGAAGAGAGAGAGACGCGGAGGTGGAAGACCAGTTCAACATGAATGTATTTTTATTTGACTCGTTTAATTTTTAAGATATTTGTGATTGATTCATTTAAATTTTTATTTTTAAAAAACTGATAATTTTTTAAAATTGCTAGTGAACATTTTTATTGTTTGGTTTGTTCAAATTTGACACAAAAATGAGCCAATTTTTAATTAATATAAAACTTAAATAATGACTCAAATACGATTAAATCATTATTTTTATATATATATATATATATCAATTTGATAATTATTTTATATATATAAATCAATTTTTATTCTTCTTATTTATTGATTGATTTAAATACAGGATACAAAATGAGCATAAGCATGAAAAAATTGGAGTAGCTCCAGTGGCAGAAAATATTAGAGTGAATTGTCTTAGATGATTTGGTTACAAAAAATGATAGTCTTCTGAAGAACTGGTTATGAGAGTAGATGTGTTAGATTTAACCTATGTTAAGAAATGTATATATATAATTAAAAAGACTTGATTTAAAAATATTAGAAATGATATTTCTTTATTAGATATAAATGAGAATTTGACTCTTAATAATACACAATGGAGAAAAAAGATTCATGTAGCTGACACCACCTAGTGGGTTACAGGCTTGATGTTGTTGGTGTTGTGTTGTGTTACTTCCTTATTTATTTCAAACTTTGGAACTATACCAAATAGAACCTATTCTAATGATGTTGTATTTGTGTCAGCCTATTAAGAAAATAACCTCAAAATATATTTTTTTTTTATTTTAATTTGCTTATCTAATGAATGAATTGAATGAGAGCAATGGGAGCATGTGATTATATGATTCAAATAGCTATTGATACATATTTTAATTGGATTTTAATAGCTATGGATATATATTTTAAATGATGTTATGAACATATCATTCAAATGATTCTTTAATACTCTATAGGAAATATATAAGTTAAGATGAAGAAAATGTATTTGAAATTTCAGACTGGCGTCAGCTCAATAGTAATATAGTTGGAGATATAAAACATTTTTTTATCAACAATCAAAATTGATTTGAACCTGGTCAAAATACTATTTTGAGCATAATTCAAACCTGATTTAAATTAAAATTTATTTGAAGAATAATCAAATCAATTTAAATATTGCTTATGCAATATTTGATACTTTGTTATGCAAAACTAATATTCTAAAGTATAAAAATAGGAATATTCATATTTTTCTCATACTAAATCTCTCCCTGACAATCTTGGTCCATGAAAACTAAACCTAAAAATTTTGTCATGATCATCTCTCTTTATGAGAATCTTTGATCATCTAATTTCATCATATAAATATGAAATGGTGACTCAAAGTAACTAAAATCTCCAGCTCAATACTCCCTTGGGTCAAATTGGTCATATATGCATCATATGCTTATATTTATTGAACGGCTAACCTATGGATGCAATGAACATGTTTGAATGGAGTTCAAATCAATTTGAATATGATTTCAAACTTATTCAGCTTTTATTCAAACATTTTTCAATTGTTGCTGATTTTGATTCACATAACATTGATACTAAGTCCAATAATAATTGATTTTTGTTTGAATCTTATTTGACCATACTATAATCTTGTAATTGTTTATATTTAGAGCCCTATGTTCTGTAGGAGGATCAAATATTATGCTTCTTTTATTGTATTAAAGGTATGAAAAAATATAACCAAATTGGTTATACATTACTTTGTTCGAACTTTGTTTGAAGCTAGTGTATTTGAGTGTCAAACATCAATTTTGAAGCTGATATTCAAACCCTAAGTTCGAACCAGTTTTGAACCTCTATTTTTTAGCTAATTATTCATATTAGGTTTGAGTGCCACATTATCTGTTCAAAAAGGCTTTAATCTGGTTCAAACTTATTTTTCGAACATTGTATTATTTGTATGTACTTGTACAAGATTAATTTTTGAACCAAGCATTTGAACCGATCTCATTTTTAAGAGAAATTATTCTGTGCGGAGTCTAGATGGAAAGTTCCCGTCCGGACTGTGAGTGTACACAATGTGTATATTGAGTATAATTTTTATACACAATTTGGTTCAAATCGTATATATAATGTTAGCACACAATATGTATACTCACATTCCAAACGGGAACTTCCGTTCGTACTCCGCACGGAATAATTTATCCCTTTCTAGGATAAGGGACATCGTGGAAGCATACTGGAATAAAATCGCATGGGAGGGTTGTTGAAGTCTTGGGTGTGTAAGAAGTTGGAGTGAAAATGATGAAAATCAGAATAATACAATAAGGATATTAATTGTGTTGTACGTCTTGTTTTCCAAGCTTGATCAAGATTGTCCACATGAAAAAGTGATTCAAACTCTATGATCTCATTCATTTCCTTAAGATTCGGAAGCTAGCTCAAAAGTCGCCTCAACCAAGATCCCCGTATAACTATTAATCCCTTTGAACTGATCAGGTATGCCTACCAAACTAATATGCTGAAAATCATCCAAATAACTAATCAAACATATCACAAAATCAAAACCAACAATCCAAATTAACAACTATTAAGAGATGTTAGAGTTCATTTAATCAATGCTCATTCTGTGAGATCCTTTGGCCAGCAGGAACGGAGAGAGAAGAACAGATAATAGAGAAAAGGAAAAGGAAAAATGTAATTTCATATCATCTAAATGTAATACATGGTAGCTCTTTATAGATAGGTATGAGAGAAAGAAAGCAAGATAATATAGAAATTGATAACGGTTAGGACACGTCCGCTGGTGACGTGTAAGGCGTTCTAACATGCCCCCTCAAGTTAAGCATCCATAGGTTGGATGGTTAATTTGTGACGGAGATTGTTGAATCGGGTTATAGAGAGAGGCTTTGTAAGAATGTCCATTATTTGATTCATTGAGCTTATATATGAGATGGTTAGAGCTCCAGACTTGATGTGCTCACTAATGAAATGATATTCAATTTCTATGTGTTTCATTCTTACGTGGAAGACTGGATTGTTCGCAAGAGCGATAACGGAGGTATTGTCATAATGTATGATAATAGGATTTTTTTGGTAGTTGAAGTTCAGTGACAAGACGGTGAAGCCATAAGCCATCGGAAGTTGCTGTTAAGAGAGATCGATATTCGGCTTCAGTGGAAGATTTTGTCATAGTGGTCTGCTTTTTGACGGACCAGGAAATGATATTTGGTCTGAGAAAGGAACAGAACCCTGTGATTGATTTTATGTCTTTGGAATATGTCACCCAGTCTGCATCTACATAAGTCCTGAGTTGACGATCACCAACGGTGAGCGGAAAACCAAATTGGGAGGTACCTTTGATATATCGGAGGAGTCTTTTGAGATCTTTGTGATCCTGTGTAGTTGGAGCATGCATATTTGGGCAAATGAAATTTGTTGCAAAGGCAATGTCCGGCCTTGTGATTGAAAGGTATTGAAGAGAGCCAGCCAATTTGTGGTAGAGCTGAAGATTTTAGTATAGTTCATTTGATGAGTTCTTGGAGGTTGATTTAGGAGTCATCGGTGTTGGAGCCTGTTTGCAATCTTCAACCCTGGCCATTTGGAGAATGTTTTTAGCATAATGTTGTTGATGGAAAAAGAAACCGGTCGGAGTTTTGATGATTTGTATGCCAAGAAATAGTGAGATGTCTCCCATTTGTTTGAGCTTGAAGTTGGAGTATAGTTGCTTTAGGAGTATCTCAATTGTCTTTGAATCATTGACTGTTTAGAGAATATCATCAACGTATATTAATAAAAATAATTGAATGTGATTATGGTGATAGAGGAGAAGGGACGGATCCGAGCGGCCGAACACAAATCCAAATTTTTGAAGGAACATGGTGAACTTTTGGAACCACTGTCTCGGAGCTTGTTTTAGCCCATATAGCGATTTGTGGAGCTTGCAGATGTAGTATGGATTTTGCTTGTCAAGGAAGCATGGCGGTTGTCGCATATAAAGTTCTTCTTGTAAATCACGAGAAGGAAGGCATTCGATACATTCATTTGAGTAATTGACCAACTGCGATTGAGTGATAGGGTAAAAAGGATTCTAATGGTTGGCATGTTTGCGACTGAACTTAACATTTATTTTTAGTTAATACCAAATTATTATGTGAAGCCTTGGGCTACAAAACGAGCTTTGTAACTTCCTATGGTGCCATTCAGAAGCATTTTGGTTTTGAAGGTCCATTTACTGCCAAGAATAGGTGTGTTCGGTGGAGCCGGAACAAGAGACCAAGTACCCTACTGTTGGAGGGTAAGGAATTCAGATGACATGGCGGAACTCCAATGTTGATATTTAGATACTTGGTTATAAGTCGTTGGAGTGAGTATATTGGCTGAAAGATAAAAAATTTGCTTTGGGCGGGTGATACCAGACTTGGATCTGATTTGCATCAGGTGAAGGATAGGTTGAGTGATCATATGTGATGGGAGATTAGGCTGATCAGATGAAATATGTGATGGAGAAGTAACGGGTAGTTGAAGTCGAGGTGACGGGTTAGGAAGAAGTTTGAAAGAGTTGTTGGAAATAACGAACGTTGGTGTGAGAAGAAGGGGAGAGTAATTGGGAGATTCAATGGGCTGAGATGTGTTTGACGGAATAGTTGAGTAAGGAAAATTGTGTTCGTGAAAAATTAAGTGCTGAGATATGTGAAGTTTGTTTGTGAGAATGTTGAGGCACGATATCCTTTGTGAGATGACGAATATCCTAAAAAGATGCATGCTTGAGATCTTGGAGAGAGTTTGGTAGGTGCGTAAGGTTGAAGCCATGGGAAGCAAAGACATCTGAAGGTGCGAAAGATGAGTGTAATTAAGAGAATGTCCATGAAGTTTTGGGTAGGGTGTTTGAAAGGAAATAGATTTAGAGGGCAGCCGATTATTCAGATAATTAGCAGTGGAAAGTGCTTCGGCCCAAAAGGTGATAGGAAGATTGGAGGCGGGTAAAAGAGTGTGTGTTATATCGAGGAGGTGACGATGCTTGCGTTCAGCTAAGCTGTTTTGTTCAAGAGTATGAGGGCAGTTGAGTTGATGTGTGATTCTGTGATCAAGCAGAAAATTCTGAAAAAGTTTGCTTGTGAATTCACCTCCGTCGTCGGAGCGGAAATTTTGAGGCTATAAATTGAAATTATTTTTTACTAGGGAACATAAATTCTTGAATTTAGTAAAAGTCTCATGTTTAGAATGCATAAGATATAACCAAGAGAATCAGGTAAAATCTTCTATAAATATGACATAATACTTGTAGTCGTTAAAAGATTGATGAGGTGCTGGTCCCCAAACGTCAGAGTGCACAAGATAAAAAGGTTTATGCGAGATAGAAATACTTTTACGAAATGGCAGTTTGTGGCTTTTGATTACAAGAAGTACAAATGTAAGAGGAAGGAAATTTTTGTAATGCGGGAATTTGAGAAAATAAAGTAGAAAGGGTATGATGATTTGGGTGTCCAAGACGAGCATGCCAGTCAACGATAGGTGTCGTCGCAGCTAGGAGGGTCGTGGTAAGTGTAAGCTGAGGAGATGAGACTTGATATAGACCATTATGGAGATGACCATGTAGAAGAGGGCGAATGTCCTGCATATCCTTAATAACAAACCCATTAGCGTCAAAGGAAATAAATATATTGTTATCTAAGGTAAGTTTAGAAATATAAAGTAAATTATGAGATAAGGAGGGAGCATGCAAAAGTTTGCGAAGGTATAGCTTACGAGACGATTCAGGAAGAGGAAGAAGACCTTGTCTAGAGTTTTGTATTGACAAGGAGCTTCCATTAGCAATAGAAACCGACTCATTTCCTTGATAAGAAGCATGTTGCTGAATTCTTGAGAGATATGGTGTGAGATGTGTGGATGCCTTTGAGTCAAGAACCCAATCAATGTATTGGGTCGGTTGTTGATGGGTTAAAAGAGCTCGCGATGTGGAGGTTGATGGGGCATATTTGAGGTTGCAGCGATGCCAGCAATTGAGTGCGATATGCCCAAGTTTTTCGTATATCTAGCACAGTGGGCGATCAGAATTAGGTTGGGCCGGAGTAGTCTTGTCTGAATGGTTGTTGGGTTGTGAATTTTGTTGAGGGCGAGATAATGAATTTATGCTTCCACTTCCAGTATCGTGTTGAGCCCCGTCCGCGAGTGACGTTGTTCTTGTTTGAATAAAGAACAGTTGCAGCAGTTGAAGAATTTGTTTCTTGAGATTGTTCATGTTGCACATTGATTTCGTAGCTGCAAAGTAGAGAATAGAGAGTGTCGAGATCAATGGGGTTTAGAGAAATACGAATGGCGGTTTTAAAAGAGTTGTAATTGGATGGTAGGCCATTCAAGTTGTACAAGACAATATCCTCAGTGTCTATTTTGGATCTGGCGACATTGATACTATCTACGAGCGTCTTGATGGAAGCAATATATTGTTGCATAGGTCGATCCCGCATTTGGACATGATGAATTTCGTTCTTAAGTTGTATAACTCGAGAGCGATTTGTTGGTTGAAATCGACATTCAAGAATGGTCCATACTTCGTGGTACGTGGAGGAGGCTAGGACTTAAGGAAGAACATAAGGTGAGATCCTAGCCAACAAAGAAAAAAACAAGTTACGATCAATTAATCACCAAAGATGAAAATCGGAGCCAGTGGTATCGTTAGGAGAGGCAATATGTCCGGTGAGATGTCCAAGAAAGCCATTGGCCGAGGATGTATGGAAAATTTGCGGATGCCATATTACATAATTATCGCTAGAAAGTTGGATTGGAATGAGATGTTTGAGGTTAGCGATTAAAAATTTCAGGGGAGGAGGTAGAACGAAATCTTTTAAAGAAGTATAGATACTGGAAGTGGGAGGGATTGATGAAGCGGAATCTTGGTCCGCCATCACTAGTGAGGAACTTCGGTTGAAGCGACGCTAGGAGCTGCAGGATGCAGCAAAATCTTGGTTCGTCATCCCCTGAGAGGAGGTTCTATTGAGGCGACGCAAAGAGCTGAGGAACGAAGTGGAATCTAGGTCCGCCGTCGCCGGAGAGGAGCTTCAGTTGAGATGAAGCTGGATGTTGTGAGCAAAAGAAGCGAAGAGCTCTGATGTGAGATCCTTTGGCCAGCAGGAACGGAGAGACAAGAACAGAGAAAAGGAAAAGGAAAAATGTAATCTCATATCATCAAAATGTAATACATGGTGGCTATTTATAGATAGCTATGAGAGAAAGAAAACAAGATAATACAGAAATTGATAACGGTTAGGACATGTCACCAAGGCGTTCTAACACGTTCCTAATCCTACTATTTCTCTCCTTCTGAACATCGAACTATCCTTGCAATCGAGAAGTTGCTCCCGGCTCCGGAGTTGCTCGTCTTTATAGTATCCATCCAATGCAGATTGACGCAACATGTTAGGTCTCCTTTCTTATAGGCCTTGTGCTTAGGTAAGAGTGTATTACTTAAATCAAGGTTCGTTTGATTTGAAGGATAGTAAGAGAAATGAAAGGACCATTCAAATGATTTATGGATTGATAAGAATCGGCATCCATTTGCATTTCGTTCTGCTCAAATGATCAGCGTCCAGACAAAGCCTTACAAAATTGATATGTATGTATCTTCACTTTTTTCCTCAAATGAAGCAGAATTACCTTAAGTTAGAATTGGTTAATTGTTGTAACTTGATGTCAGGTTTATGCTTCCCATATGGAACTAGTTCGATATAAATAATGTGTGTGAAATGACACTCTTGTCCAGAATTTGTGTGCAACAGCACTCTTTTCCAAGTATTTGAATGAGTTCTTGGTCATAGTCAGTATCTAGTCAAGCTAAGAATTCATAAATTCTGTTTACTTCTACAAAAATTATTACCATTGCATCATTGACATTTCATTTTATTTTTTATATACAAGTAGTAATTGAGTTCGTGCCATATATTTTTTTCAATAAAAATTTTAAAATTCCCTCTGATAGTGATGTATAGGTTATTCAATCAATTGAACAAAAAAATGAAGGATTTGAAAAGCCAAAGTTAAATCTAGATATTATAACTGAATGATTATTTGCCACATGAATTTCCTTTTTTTCCCTATTCACCGTGACTGCCAGTGTCTTCTCGTGATTATAAAATAGCTAAAATTTGACGGATATGATGATTTTTTAATAGTTTATAGGAATTTTGCTCTGAAATTTGTTCATGCACTACCTAGATCTAGGGGTGTAAGTGAGCCAAACCGGCTCGTGAGCTGGCTCGAACTCGACTCGTTAACGAGCTCGCGAGCCGAGCTTATCGAGCTTCGAGCTCGAGCTCAAGCCTACAATCAAGCTCATATGATAAACGAGCTCGAGTTAGAGCTCAACCCGACTCGACTCGAAAGCTTATCAAGCAACTCGATATAATTTTATATATTATATTTATATATAATAATGCATCACATGCATTGGTGCTTCTCAAACGAGCTCGAACTTTTCGAACGAGCTCGAGCTTTTGAGTCGAGCTCGAGCTTGATATTTTCTAAACGAGTTGATCTCGAGCCCACTAATCGAGCTCGCGTGAAATAAGGATTAAACAAGCCAGGCTTGATAAGACAAATACTCGACTCGACTCCACTCGTTTACACCCCTACCTAGATCCATATGGATAATTTTTTCTAAACAAATAATTTTGTCTTGCTTTTTTTACTTGACCAATTGACGACTTGATGTAGACAATATGGCATATGAGGTATCTTATCATTTTCAGGATTCAGTATATTTCTATATAATTCTGCCTTACTGATGTAGTGGATCGTCGGAAGATGATACCTGCAAGAAGGATTTTAGGATTTTCCCAATCCATGGAAGAAACAAGAAGCTTTCAAAGCTTTCTAATGGGTATAATATCATTCAATAATCCTCAAAACCTTACATTGGACCTATTTAAAGAGGAAAATAGAAGTCTCTTGAGCAAGGAAGGTAAACTAGTCCCTAAGCACAATAAAAGCTATGATGTTCCTACATCATTCTCCCCTTGCATAAAAAGAGCTCGACTCCGTTCGAGGCTTGCTAATTAGAAGGGAGGTAAGGTGGCAAACAAAATTCCGGGATCGAAGACTTTGAATGCAGGCTTCCAAATTAGTACATGAAGAGGCTTCCTGTGAGTCCCTCGAAGCCTTGAAGAATCATTCACATACTGCTCAAGTAGAGCCTAATTGTGGCACCTTCTGAGCCAGTTCCAG
The DNA here is from genome assembly GCF_001605985.2 of Dendrobium catenatum. Taxonomy (NCBI): domain Eukaryota; kingdom Viridiplantae; phylum Streptophyta; class Magnoliopsida; order Asparagales; family Orchidaceae; genus Dendrobium; species Dendrobium catenatum. Next base: position 274,857 of record NW_021319255.1, on the reverse strand, counting down.
ATAGGCGGAATGTCAGTCGGGAATCATATGCAAACAAGAGACGGATTACCTGGTGCTTGGAGACTGAATCATCCACCCGATCGTTGTACTCAAGTTAATCAGCATTCACAACATCCGTCTTCTGCACTTTAGTAGGAAACCAATATGGGCATTCAAATTCAGCCTTTAGCCAAGCATACTGGTCAGAATATTCACCATAATCTGTATAAGAGCCAAGCATAATCACATGGACACCTGCAACTTCAAAAGAATAATAGAGATTTGAAGTGGAGCCGCTCTCTGCATAAGTCATTTTCCACCTTGCATTGTATGACTGGAATGGAGATTTAATAAATGGAATACTCTCCATCTCATGGTTCCCTTCTGTTACCATCCACGACCTAGCACTTGCATATGGTTGTATCAGCTCACCAAAGGAATCCCACAAGTGTTGTAGATAATCAGCATAGGAAAGGTCCCCTGGGAGCAAATGCAAATCATATTGGCAATCATTGATGTGCGATAGTGTGGATGCAGTCCAATCAGTCTGACCAAGATCACCAACTACAGCAAAAGTTAATGGGAATTTAGAAGGAGGGGTCTTAAACTGAAACTCTGGTTCAGATGATTCTGTGTACTTCCCAGGGAACGTTCCATATTCAACCAACGATGGAAAAGATTTATCATCAGTGACCCAAGAAATTCTCATGTGTTTCTCTCCAGCCAAAGAAATGTGAACCTGGGCGGAAAGGACATGAACGTCGGAAGAAGCTTCGCCCTCAACCATGCTGGAGTGCTGAGTGTTTGGATTTGGTTGATTTGAGCCAAGTGCAGCAGCCAGAGAAGGGTTCCAAGCGTTATTTTTTTCCAACATCTCTAGCAGCTTTGTCTTAGCTTCATTCAAGTGGTCTACCTTGACATTATGTCGAGCAGCTGAGGAGCATTACCCATGATCAACTTTGTCAGCCAAGTTTAAACTTGGAATTTCCACACCTGCAGTAAAATCATTCACATCACCAACATTGTAGTTGTCATTTAACTTAGTTTCTCCATCTCCATGATCCGCATCAGGATCCATGATGCAGTGCAGCCTCCGGCTGTTACTCAAGTAGGGCTCAGACCATTCCACCAGCTTCTCCTCCTTCTTTGGTGAGCGGTCGAGGAGTCGGAGCTGGCCGGATGTGCCAAATAGCCGAGGGATGCTTCCAGAAAAGTTGTTTTCCCAAAGCTGTATCTTCCAGTCCCGTGAATGTGTTCTTTGGAAGGTCCATCGATTTAAGACTTTGCAGCTGATCAAGCTCCGATGGAAGCTCTCTGGTAAGACCGTTCACCTGTAGCAAGATCGTGTCGAGGTTCTCAAGCTTACCAATCTCAGATGGGATCTCGTCGGTGCTGCCACAGCAGGCATGTTCGTCCTGCTCGATGGCCTCGGGTGGAGCACATTGGAGGTGGATCGATGAGTCCGGCGTCGGATCAAAAGGGATCGTGTCCCGGGATTATCGATGTGCACTACTCTGCAGGATTCCGTCAACGATAGTAGGATGTGTCTGGTTGCGGAGCGGAGCCGTCATCGTTAGATGATGTCGGGTCAGGATGTGGGTAGGCGTGCGGGATGAGTGAATGATTTCCATCCATGGTAGAGTAAGGAACCCGCACTGCATTGTTGTCGTCCGCAGCAGGAAGACGACAAATCTCCAGCTGGAGCTCCATCCCGACGGAGTCGGAGCAAGCAACGAGACTGGGATCTGGTCGTGATAGATCGAGCTCCTGCACAAGTCGGGTCGGCGAATCGGAGGCTGGATGTGCGGGAGTCTGGTCGGCTGCTGTCAGAGACGTCGGAGTGGCGGTAGATCGTCGGGGTTGGGAGTTTTGGGGGCCAGCGGGTTTGGCTTGAGCGGTGGTAGCGGGTTGTTTCATCGGAAATGAAATCGGAATAAACTCCCACGCAGGACATTGGGCGTGCGAGCATATCTGAACGGGATTTGGCGTGCTTGAGCGGAGGTGGTTCGCGCCACCGGAGCGGAAGCTCGAGCGGTGGGTATTCCAGTGATGGATCACGCCATTTGAGCGGGAGTTCTAGCGAAGCGTAATCATCAGCGACCGTGGGAGTATGGCAGGACGGATGGCGTCTGCGTGAAGCGGAGGAGGGGATCGAAGAAGAAGAATGTCTCGGTATGATTGCCGACGACATTCTCATACTCCTTATTGACCGAAGGGTTTCGCGAATCCGTCAAGGTTTCTATTTACCTGATCGAGCGATTTTTTCGATTGAGCTTGATAGAAGGCGATCCGGCTCCGAGCATCGTCGGCAGCCCACCTTTCTTGGCGTCGATCGTCGTCGACCGCCAATCTTGTTTTGCGGCTTCGATCGTCGTCGACAGCCGACCTTCTTCCGCAGTCCATCGATCTTCACAAGCTCGAAGCTCTGATACCAACTGATGTAGTGGATCGTCGGAAGATGATACCTGCAAGAAGGATTTTAGGATTTTCCCAATCCAGGGAAGAAACAAGAAGCTTTCAAATGGGGATAATATCATTCAATAATCCTCAAAACCTTACATTGAACCTATTTAAAGAGGAAAATAGATGTCTCTAGAGCAAGGAAAGTAAACTAGTCCCTAAGCACAATAAAAGCTATGATGTTCCTACATCACTTACCTTGCCCATCATCTCTTCTGCATCATGTATAGCTACTGTCTTAAAGATGAACATTCAGTCAATTCTTTTTCTTAGTCTTTCTGAGAAAATTAAACCGTTTTAGACGTGTGAATTGATGAGATAATGATACTCATATTGTCCATATTACTTGCAGCATTAGGAATGATTGTCTTGACATGGAATGGTTTCTCTAATTCTCTGGAACAATGTTAGATCCGTTAGCTTGACAAGTAAAGCTGCTATAACAACCTTTTATATGTTTACTTCGAAGGTAATTATTTGTGAAGCCCCGTAAGTAAAAAAAGCTGAGCTTTTAAATATCGATGCACCTTTTGTTGAAATGGTTGGAATTTCATTTAAGAAACTTCATAGTTAAGCGTGCTCATCCCAAAACAATTATGGGATCGATGATCTATTGGGAAGTTACACCAATATAATAAAACCGTGAGGTTCTTAGGCCAAAGTTGATAATATTTCGATAGTTAAGAGTTTGGATCTGCCACTACATGATTGAAGTTCTCTACTACATTATTTTGTTGTTTGAACTATATTCTCTTTAAAAAAAAAAAAAAACCTTATCCAATGAAAATATTAGAAAGTATTCTAGTATAATAATTGTAATGCTATTCTACTCGCTTCTAATGTCTATTCTTCTTTCTTTGGTACTATTTGGCAGCAATTTTATGCTAAGTACTTGCTCACTCCACTCATAAGATGAAGGATGTTGGAGTAGAAGCAGGTATCACACTTGCATGTTTTTCAATGTATAAAATTTTTTACTGATTTTATTATACCTTATTAATTAATCATTTGAACTAGTGGATTCTGGTGAATCAATTTCTGAAGGTGTAGTGACTATCTTGCCCCAGGGGTGTCAATATTGGACACGACCCGAAAATCCGACTCGAACCCGACACGGAAATTTCGGAACCGGTTCGGGTTCGGGTTAGAGATTTCAACCTATTTGTAAAACCAGGTTGGGTTGACCCGTAAACCCGGAATCAACCCGGTTTGACTCGGGTTTGCGTCATTCACGTCCGCGTCCATCCGTCATGTCATCTGCGCTCTGTCACGTTGTCTGCGGTCTGTCGGGTTCGACTTCGCATCCGCGGTTGGCCGTCTGCGTCAAGACTCAAGCGGTCAAGCCCATAGGGCATTCCGGAACCGCCGAACATTTCCCGCGCAATGATCCGCCATCCGCCCGTCCGGTGACCGCTGCCCTCGCACCGTCGCTGCGTCGCATGCCCGCAAACGGACTAACAGAGTCACCCTGTTCGCCAACCATACTCGCAATCGCGTCCGCCGCCGGTCCATTCGCCGGCTATTTCGGGCGCTTGCTCAGCCAAATAGCAGAAATCTGTGTCGGGTCGGGTTGACCCAAACCCGAAGCGGGCTGGGTTCGGGTTGACCCGAATAGTGCCGGATCAATTTTGAGTTCGACCCGAACCTGACCTGTGACCCAAAATTGACACCCCTATCTTGCCTTGTTCCTAATATTCATTTTCTTGTTAGAATTACTTCTGGAATGAGTATTGTTGGATGTAGGTCAGTTTCTATGCAAGAAGATACTACAAATAGTTTTGTGTTGGCTCAAACAATTAAGGCAATTTCACATCATAGCGACTGACACCAAAAGGCTTGAATGCACTTTTGAGATTTGGTGGTTCAAAGAAAGTGAAACTCCACGTCATTTAAATATTTGATTTCCCATCAATTAATCACACACTTGGAGGAATGTAGTTGCATATTTCACTGGAGGGACAAAATCTTTCAGGTTTGCTTATCAATTGCAATCTTGATTCAGTTTGCTTCTACATCTCCTTTGATGTTTGATCCTGATCAATACCTGTCTTTCTAGACAAAGGACTAGTATGTTATTTTCTTCATTGTATTTTTTTACTTAATTAAATTTGCATGAATAAGATCTAAGAAATCAACCTATTCATATTCATGATTTCATGATTTTATATTTCAAACTGTCTTTCGGCTGCAGGCTAGAGTGGATGACAATGATGTGGGGAAACAGAGATCCCAATACTTGGTTGCTATTGTAATCAGGCGTGGAGCCAGAATTATTTTCATGTGGGAGCACAAATTATTGAATTTAAAAAAACCCTCAATCTTTTCTTCCAGGCTTAGGACCGGCATAGTTGATTTTAATTTGTTTTCTTAAATCATCAGACTCAACATAAAATGATAGAATATATGATAAATGAAAAAAATTACAATTGAAAACTTTAAATCATGATATTTTTCTTACATATTATCTATAATTTTTCACTCCAAATATATTTTTAAGTTGAATGAAAATATAATTAGCAAAAATATAATATTGAAAGATATAATAAAGTGTCAAAAGAACATAAAAGTCTTAATTTGTATTGAAAAAATTCTAAATCCGCTACTCAAAACTTTCAAATCTAATCAAGAATTTATTGAACTAAATAAACTGTGATAATCCGACAAAATAATTTACAATATTAACAAAAAGTAGAAATTAAATTTTGTTACAAGCACCTTTAGTTACAAAATAAATAAAGAATAATTATTTAATTTCTTTTAATATTAGTAAACCTTTAAAAAAAATCATAAATTTAAATTTTTATCTTAGATATATCAATCTTCTAATGCTGTTGCACATCCATTCCAACCCTTACTCAACAACTCTTCAATTCCTTTTAATATAAGTAAATCTGCGTAATAATTTTTTATAGATAAAAATTAAACTGGTAATTTAGAAATTGAAGATGAGCAAATAATCAAATGGCCAGGGGCGGATCCAGCTCCTTTTTTTAGGGTGGGCAAAAAAAAAAAAATTTGTGAGGGATCGGCAAAGATGCTTAGGATTGATAAAAGTAGGACAAAAAAGATTCTTGAGGGGGGGGGGCAAAATGCCCAAAATACTCAAAATATTTCAAAATCTCCCCTCTAAATATTTTAAATTTTTTTTTTTAGGGTGGGCATTTGCCCACCCTAAGCCATGGGTGGATCCGCCCATGCAAATGGCTACAGTCTGTAGCCATTCATTTTTTTTTCTTGGGAATAGGTACACGATAGAGAAAACAGAATGATTTTTTTTTATATAAAAATAGCAGAATCTTCTGTTTTGGAGAGGGAGAGAGAGAGAGAGCTTGATTGAAAAAAATGAGGTTTGAGGAGAAGCACAGGTGAGCATAAGAAGGCATAGCTTTTTCTATTTAATGAAGGATTATCATAAGCCATTTTTCTTGGAAACAATAATTAGTCTTAATTAGATACTAATTAACTCGCCAATGGCCAATGGAACAATTATTACGTCCTCCGATCGGATGCAGAGGAACATCCAGTTGTAGGCAAAATCCCGCCTTTACCGACCAAAAAACTCGGTACACCTCGGTATAGGCGGGATTTTGCCTACAACCGGATGTTCCTCTGCATCCTTACACCGGACCAAATAAAGTTCCTACCAATGGGGGCCCTTGCCCCCATGGCCCCCATGTTAAATCCGTCCATGATTGTAATAAGTAAATAATCCATTAAATAACTAAAATCTTACAAATGAAATAAATGCAATAAAGAGTGAAATAATATATTGTAAATCATATAAAAAAATATTTGCCGGGTATCCATAGAGAAGATGTTGAGAAGATGAATAATTATGTAGCTCATTGATTGAAAGTTCACGTAACTCTTGAGCGAGGCTTTCAAATTTTATTTCTATAACATAAGGCGTAATTTCATATTATCAAAAATTTTGGGTGTAATTTTCTAAGAATATAAATAACGAGAATATTTCTCTAACAATGTCAATTATGAGGCATATAATATCAATTTTCCTTGATAATGTTCATATTGCTACCCTATAAATATGTTATTAAAATATATAAATGATTATTTAAAAAACCAGCTAAAATAGAATTATGAACTCTACTTGAAAATTTGATTTTATATGCTCAATAATCGCAAAAAAAAAAAAAAGGAGAAATATGCTCGCAGTTTGTTTTGTTAGAAAAAATACACGAAGTTAATTTAAAACAAAAATACCTAATGCATAGAAATAAAGGCGAAATCTTCGCACACGCAGTCAAGCAAACTTTAAAAACAAAAAAGTGGGGCGTCTTACTGAATTTCAGATATTTCGCGATTGCTCCGCAGTGCCAGATTTTGTGTTTACGGAGCTCTACTCATTTTTGCTCCTCGCAGAAAATGTCTCTTTCTGATCGGGTAGATTGAGCAAATAAGGACGAAGAGGAAGCCAAAAACTGAGAAAATCAAAAGGCCAACCTTTTATTCTTGAGGGCGTCTTCACGGCGATGGTAGGAGCCGTCATAGCGTGGCTTTTCGGCTTCTTCATGCTCATCGGTCTGCTTCTCCTTGTAATTTACCAGGTATTATCCGTAAAACCCTATCACTGCGAAAAAAAAGTTCGACTAGATAAACAACCCATGTTCTAAGACCTTTTTTTAATGGTATAAGAAGTTGCATTCGTATTGGCATTACCATACTACGTATCATTTTGGTTTAATGTATTGTGTTGATAACGTGTTAAAAATCTCACAGTCGAGGGGGGAAGTATCGCATCTGAAAGGTGTTTTCTTCAATTATATGAATACTCACAGTCGTGTTATGTAAGCTTGTCTATGATTTAGGATGAGCTTTGATAGGTTTTTGGGTAGTTTGATACGGATTTGATTCACCCGCCTATGCTCAACTTTTCGCTAATTAACTAAGTGTCTGGATCATTCAGGCTAAATTTGATTTTTATGGCATGGGATGGATTTTTATAGGTCATTGGGCTGGGTGATTTCATGCGTGCTGTTATTCTTCTATTTTTATATGGTCACAAAGTTTGGGGCAAACGCCTATTACTTTTTTTATGCCATGTGGAAATGGAGATAGAGTTGCATTGTGTCAGTTCTGGCATTTTTTTTTATCATATTGTTTGCAGTTGGGAAGAAAAACCGTTAGACAAAAAGCAATGGTAAAAAGATAAAAAATGCTAAGAACTCAACACACAAGACAAAAGTATATTTGATCCAGTCTTCAGGTGCGCTAAAAATACATTCCACTCTAATTAAGAGGAGTATATAATAATTTTTTTTCCTTTAAATTCATTTTAATATTGAGAGATGATAAGCGACCAAACAATGAAGTGAAATAATTAGATGAGTAGATATCAAATAACTTTGAGCTGAATTTCATATTAATATCAATAAGATACTTTTTTGATACCACCAAACTTGTCTTAAACACTATCCCATTTATTTTAGTACCATTGCGCTTTCCGACGACACCTTCGAACATGTCTATACTGTCACCACGTTGTACCGCATTAAAGTAGTTCACCACAATCACAAATAGAAGCACCAAGGGTCTCTCTCTATCTGACTATCTCCCTTGGTCTCTCTCTACAATCTTTCTCATATAGTTATCTTCTCATGTCAACCCAAGTAAGCCACGTAGGAAACTTCCACTTGACATTATTTTTCTGCTCTCATAAAACCACATAGTTGAGGAAACTCGAGTTCAATTTTTATTTACATTGTTGTTGACAAGTTTTAGGTGTTAATATATTTCTAGTGTTCTCAGTGAGATCCTTCATGACACAACTAATGAAACATGTTGGGAGAGCATCCATAATATAATTATATGAGAGAAAATTTAGAGTATAATGATCATCCACGTGTAATTGCATCGCCACACTCAATTCTAGAACAAGTATAGAAGGCTCCTCTTTTCAACTCAAGTTGATGACACTCTTAACTCACGTCTCTTTTTTAGGCAAGATGGATGCCCTCTTAAACAATGTTAAGATAATCCACAAAAGTAGGGTATCCTACCAACTCCTAGCCTTAAAATTGCAAATGTTTAACCTCACAACATACCTGTAAATCTTATTCATGTTGGCCCTATACACTTTTAAGGAGTTTGGAAGGATAATAGTTTCGATCTATTGTCAAGTAAATTAAAAATCACAAGCAATTTAGTGACGCACTTGTAAAATGAACTCATTGTTGCTTTCATGGTTTTATACTAAAGTGCAATCAGGGTTATCATACAAGATCGTGATTTGTTTGTGGATGTAGTGAGATCTCACATACCATCCAAAGTATGTTGCTCCAATTCATTAACAAATATTTGAGTTATGCATTAGTTCAAGACTTAAGGAACTTTTTCTCATCCCCGATGACATAAATTAAGACTTATTTAGGTCACTTGAGAGAGACCTTCCTCTTTGCTTTGTTGTACATAGAGAGCTATACTCTATAGTTCAGATATTTAGTATAAGATTGATCAAAGCATTCAAAATTTTCTTAAACCTCAATTGATTATTTTTTAGTATAAGTTTGCTACACTTTAGCTCATGTGCAATAAAGAAAAGTTGCCTCAGAGGAGGGCATAATTTGACTTGGACCTGTTTATTCTTTAACACCCTCTTATGCTTTTTCCTCATAATGTTTGATAGTGACTTTTTTTTTCATATCTCTAAATATCATAAGCTAAGTAATAGGTATAACAAACATAAAGAAGTCCTCCTCAAAAGCTCAAGGAACTAGTATAAGGTGAACAATATTTAATAAAAAGCATGTTAAAAAGGGTTTATGAGTTAATGTGTGTCACATAAGCTCAAATTTAAAATATAATACTCTACATAACATTTTCATCTTTATTTTTGAACAATTATAAAATATTTTTACCCTCAAGCATCTTATTTCTCTTCTAGCTCAACATCCTTGAGGCTCCCCCTTATAGGAAACTAAGCATATTTGCTAGTATGCTCTAGGATGGCTTCAAAAGTCTAGTTATAATGAAATGGCATGTACATTTATTTATGACACTTATTCAAGAAATATGGTCTCATAGTGCATCACATTCTTCTTCAACCCTCTCAATATCCTATCTCATGATTGCCTAAATTAACTATGAGCATTAAAAAAAGAAAAAACTTTCTATTTTTCAACCAATCTGCGCATCCTAATAAAAATAATACCACATATATCATGTTTGAAAAGTATACCATTTACAAGATAACATAAACCTACCTTCCACCTATCACCTCTCTTATTGCACTCCATGAATATATATATATATATATATATTCTTGAAGTTTTTATCTCCATCAAAGTTATTATCTATTAGCAAACCCTTTGTGTCAATCATATTAAATTCCTCCTCAAATGGGAACTCTCCAAAATCCAACCCAGTTATCATAACAAATTCAACATTCAACAATGCCAAATATTATATGCTTGCCTCCAATATTGAACATAATGAAGTATTTCCCATTTTCATCATCATCAACCATCCTTAGTAATAATTGATGAATTAGGGTGGTAGAAAATTAGAGTTATTGAGTTATAAAGAACTACTAAAGTGGAAACTCTCATTTTTTCCAATGAGATCATTAGCCTAAAATTGCCTAATTCAAATTATGTTTGAACCATTTTGGAACCTTGGTCAAGCATTGCTTTAACAAAGTTCAAACTATGATCAAATCATCATTGCTTTAACAAAGTTCAAATTATGATCAAATCATGTTTGAACCATTAATTCTTGAATCTTGTTTGAATATTGCTTTAACATTATTTGAACAATGTTCAAACTTTGTTCGAACTGCAATCCAAAAAATTTCAAATTATGCTTGAACCCTATTTTAAATATAATCAAATCATATTTGATAATATTCAAACATTACTTGAACCATGCTTTAACCTTGTTTGAACTTTGTTCCAATCAAATTCGAACAAATTATGAACCTTATTGTAACCATATTCAATCACTCCCGAGGATCTATGGTGAAAGAATTTCTTTTCTTTTTTTTTTCAATATTTATTATCTTGTCAAATCATTCTATTAATTAATCAACCATTGAAACCAAATCAATATCAATATCCAAAGCGAATTAATTTCATTACAGAGAACAAATAAATAGTAAAAAATATAATCCCTATTTATATAGTCCAGAATAACATCATAATAGTAGAGTCTAAAATACTATATAAAATAGAGACTTTGGCTACAAAAGAATACATAAACGAAATATCTGAAGTAAAGCTACACTAGTCTCACTATATATATAGTCTCAAGTTGCAGACTCCTTATCTAAAATTATTTAAACCGCATAATGAGAAAATAACCAAGCAATTAACTAAAATATTACAACTGATTTACTGTAGAAATCAGATTTACTGTATAACAGAGACACTAGTGCCACGGCGACTGTTTCTCGTGCCGTAGTTCTCTCAACCCTAGTGCCTCAGCGCTCATGTGTACAGCGCTGAAGCTCTCTAGTTCAATCATCAATTTAAAAATTCATATTTTTTATTTAAAATGCTTTTCGTATCTTTGGATTGGTACATAATCAAACCTTGTTATAACCTTGCTTGAATCTAAAAAACTAAAGTTCAAGCTCGAGGTTGGATTTGTGAATTCTCCAATTCTAAAACATTTGCAAGGTGGCTCAAGACGGCTTTTATTCAAATATTGTTTCAACCTTATTGTAACCATATTCAAGCCATGCTTAAATTTTCTTTGAACCTTATTCAAAGCTTTTTTAAATTAAATCTTGCTAGAATAGTTTTTTAATATTATTTGAACCTTGTTTAAACCTTATTCAAAAATTCAAACAAGATTTGAATAATTTTCGAAGATGGCTCAAACAATGTTCTAAAATGTTTGGAGCATATAATGTGATGTTTAATGTTATTTTGTGTTTAACATTTGGAGTGCTAACAATGTATTCAAACTTAAATTACCGAATCTATAACTTAACTAACCTTAAATAGATAGACATAAAAACTTTATTGTGAAAATTTGCTAAAGGTTGATCACACTTGCTTGAAGATCATCGGAGATGGAGAAGGTGCTGAGAAGGGGAATAATTACGTTGCTCATTGGTAGAAAGTTCACGTAACTCTCGAGCGATGCTTCCAAATTTTATTTCTATAACATTAGGGGTAGTTTCATATAACAAAAAAAATTCGACATAGTTCTCTAAGAATATAAATAATGAGAATATTTCTCTAACAATGTCCATTATGAGTCATATAATATCAAATTGCTGAATTTCAGTCATTATGGCGAGTATTTCGCGATAGCTCCGATCGCTCCGCAGTGGTTTTGACAGATTTTGTGTTTACGGAGCTCTATTCATTTTTGCTCCTCGCAGAAGATCTCTCTTTCTGATCGGGTAGGTTGAGCAGATAAGGACGAAGAGGAAGCCAAAAACAGAGGAAATCAGAAGGCCGACCTTTTAATTATTGGGGGCGTTTTCACGGCGATGGTAGGAGCCGTAATAGCGTGGCTTTTCGGCTTCTTCATGCTCATCGGTCTGCTTCTCCTTGTAATTTACCAGGTATTATCCGTAAAACCCTATCACTACGAAAAAAAAGTTCGACTAGATAGAAAACCCATGTTCTAAGACCTTTTTTTAATGGTATAAGAAGTTGCATTCGTATTGGCATTACCATACTACGTATCATTTTGGTTTAATGTATTGTGTTGATAACGTGTTAAAAATCTCACAGTCGAGGGGGGAAGTATCGCATCTGAAAGGTGTTTTCTTCAATTATATGAATACTCACAGTCGTGTTATGTAAGCTTGTCTATGATTTAGGATGAGCTTTGATAGGTTTTTGGGTAGTTTGATACGGATTTGATTCACCCGCCTATGCTCAACTTTTCGCTAATTAACTAAGTGTCTGGATCATTCAGGCTAAATTTGATTTTTATGGCATGGGATGGATTTTTATAGGTCATTGGGCTGGGTGATTTCATGCGTGCTGTTATTCTTCTATTTTTATATGGTCACAAAGTTTGGGGCAAACGCCTATTACTTTTTTTATGCCATGTGGAAATGGAGATAGAGTTGCATTGTGTCAGTTCTGGCATTTTTTTTTATCATATTGTTTGCAGTTGGGAAGAAAAACCGTTTGACAAGAAACAATGGTAAAAAGATAAAAATTGCTAAGAACTCAACACACAAGACAAAAGTATATTTGATCCAGTCTTCAGGTGCGCTAAAAATACATTCCACTCTAATTAAGAGGAGTATATAATAATTTTTTTTCCTTTAAATTCATTTTAATATTGAGAGATGATAAGCGACCAAACAATGAAGTGAAATAATTAGATGAGTAGATATCAAATAACTTTGAGCTGAATTTCATATTAATATCAATAAGATACTTTTTTGATACCACCAAACTTGTCTTAAACACTATCCCATTTATTTTAGTACCATTGCGCTTTCCGACGACACCTTCGAACATGTCTATACTGTCACCACGTTGTACCGCATTAAAGTAGTTCACCACAATCACAAATAGAAGCACCAAGGGTCTCTCTCTATCTGACTATCTCCCTTGGTCTCTCTCTATCTCCCTCTCTTATATTCACAAGCATCTCTCTCTCTCTCTCTCTCTCTCTCTCTCTCTCTCTCTCTCTCTCTCTCAAATTTTCTCAATTTCTTATCAAGTAATACGGTATTTTACCCTGTCCCCTTTCTTTCTCCCCATTAGCCCTTATTTTTATTATGTTAAGGTTCTAATGAGAAGCTACACTCATTACATATTGTAAACTTGATTTGAGTAATGGTGTAGTACATGATTGATTTAAAGTTAATCCAAAAGTTGCAAAAAAGTAAAAAACTTAAAATTATCCAAAAAGAAAATTTGAATAAATTGATATTTATCCATAAAATCACACATTTTGGAGTTTATGTTTATCATGTTGATTAAAAAGGGTTGCACCAAATAAACAATCTCCCATTTGGAGAGCAAAATTTTGCTGTACTTATTTGTTGACATTAATTCGTTGCGGTATCTCCTCTCGGTTATAAATGATAATTAATTCAGCCTTAATATTTATTTTTTTTAGTGGCTTTCTTCGTAAGCATGATAATCGTATTCTCAAATCCTTTTATTTATTTTTAAGCTTTACGACGTCTTTTTCCTACAAACATTTGATAACTATTCAAATTAAACATGCTTTTTTTATATTAAATTGTAGCATTCTTAGTCAAATTTATAACGCTAACAAAAACGAGCATTCATTTCTTTTTATTTTCTGAACTCGTTCAAGAAATTCTTCATCCAAACCAGTTCTTTTGCATCGTGAGTAACTACAATGTACTTTGCTTCTATGGTAGATGATATCACTACATTAAGTAACTGTAATAAGATAAAAACAAATAGTAACCTCCATATATGTGTGTGTGTGTATGCATTTAAATTGTCTTCTTCTTCATGTCCAAATCGTCACCTATGTTAGCATCAACAAACTTCTGTAGTTTCATGCCATCTTTACAAAATTGTAACAAGTTGTTAATAATAGCTTTTATGTAGCGCAAAATTCACTTCGCTGCATTCTAATGCACTCTTCTTGAATTTAATGCTTGCTTATTGCTTCTTCCATATGAGCTATATTAGGGCTTATGCAAACAATAAAATGCATCAATGAGCCACGTATTGAGGCATAATAAACTTTTATTATATGGTTTGTCCCTTCACTAATTTCATGTGATTGTTACTTCTGAAAGTTTAAAGTAACTAGGCAAGGGCCTAGTGGCCTACTTATTTTAATAGTTCAATTCTTGGGAGATTTTTTTAACATGTCGCTTATTCTGCCATGAGTGATGTTCATCTCGAGAAATTTTTAACTTCTTTCAGATCCATATCAAATTCCTTTGACAATTATTATTTCAATTTATTAATAATATTATTATTTGCTTCTGTAATCAGTATGACATCCATATAAGAGCAATATGATAAAAACACACAACAATCCTTTGACGCAGCAACAATGATCTGCAATGCATCTGTAAAGCTAATTTGATGCATATATCCATATATTTGTTTATAAATTAATGGGGAGCTTGTTTTAATCAATACAATCTTTTATTTAGTTTGCCAACAAGATTTTCTTTTCTAGGGACTTAAGAGTCTTTGTAAGTTGTACCATATTATTGTCATTCTCCAAATCATTATGAACAAAATCTGCCTTGATATCTCTGCTCAATATGTAGAATTTTTTGATGCTATTATACTCCACACCATCAAATAGATGTCAATTTAACAAGAGGAGAAAAATCTCATCTAAGTTGACACCTTTCTTTCACTCATATCTTTTATAATAAGCCTTGCTTTGGTCATTTTATTGCCATTTTACTTTTTTCATGATATGAAAAATCCATTAGTTTTGAAATGCCATCTTCTTCATTATAGCCTAGTCAAGGATCATTAAGCGATTTTATTGGAGTGCTTCATCCCCTCTTTCATTTTCAGCTCCCACTTGATGAAGTTTTTAAACCACATCATTCATTCAAAATACTGTAGTTCGACAGCTTCAATAAGCAGTACATAATGTAAGGAGGGAGAATATCAGTAAGTAGGCTTAAACGTTATTTAATGCCTTCTCAACTGTATTGCAGACGTTCTTGACTTTGGCTTCGTGAATTTCAGCAGTCGGAGGAGTTAAGTGGCCTTATTCTTACACTTCATCTCCATAACTCACCTCAAGCTCAATACGTTCACTTTTGGAGGCCTACTTCCTTGAATTATTATATTCATATTTGTTTATGTTGTTTTTATCGAATATAATATTCTCATAACTAATTATTTTTTCGGTTTTGATAATCTCAAAATCTTAAACAAAAAGTAAAAATTAAGCCTAATGATATAATTGTTTGAGATTTGAGATCTAGTTTATATCTGCTAATACTAATATGAATATGAGAAAGTTTTACCTTCTTGCTAGTGTAAACTTGTTCATGTAGTTCATAACATAATGGATTGATGGTTGTAATGTTAATGACATTCACCCAGACGGTCTTGGGCAATCTTCCATATAAATAAATGCATTTAGATCTTTCATTCATAGTTTGTTCATGCACTTAATAATTCCAGTATGCTTTGTGTTCTTGGAATTGTCTTCTTCATACATATACCATTTGTTGGAACTTGGAATAATTTCTAAATTCAAGCTCTCATACTTTCCTCCATTATTTGATTTTAAGTACTCTACGTTTACACTGGAATCCTTTTCTACCAAGCTGTTCCAACTTTTAGAATATCAAAGAATTCAATTTTATTCTTTAAAAAATATATCCACACATTTTTATTAAAGCCACCAATGAGGTTAATATAGTAATGTGAGCTTGAATGGGTGTCTTGATATCAAGCTATATCAAGGTTGATCATGCTTAAGCTCATATAAAACTCTTAAGATAGGAAATGGATAAACAAAATTCATATTTTCTGTTTGTGGTTGTTTGGGATAGCGTATGAAGTATTGAAACGGGAAATTTCTATTTTAGAAGCGAAGTCTTAGGTTTTAGCTTCAAAACTGGTAAACTGTGGTTATTTCGGCAAAAACAGATTTCTTGATAAACTAAAATTGAATTTTGGATGGTGAGACAGCTATTGCTGAAAATTTCAAATCTACCCAGGACTAGTATGCTGGCTACAATCTGAATTTCTGGGTATATTTAGATAAGGGGCATCAATAGTCGAAAAAGACCTCAAAAAGATGGTGAAAATCCTTAAAGTTTCTTAAGTAATGTGAGGGAAAGTGAATAAAAATGATCCATGATTTCATGGCAATTCAAAACATAAATGCTTGTGAATAAATTTTGAGAATCAAGGATAGAAAAAAATTGAATGATAATCAAGCATATAAGGAAATTGATTGTTGGAGGGATTCAATGTGATAATATTTAGGCTGATTTGATTTGTTTATATGGAAAGGAATATGGGTAATTTTGTTTAGAATTTCTTGGAGGCTTTTATGGAGATAAAGCTAAGTTGGGAAAGCATCATGGAAAGGTATCATAATACTAATTGTTTTCTAATTTATATTGCAGCAATGGATTAATGTGAGGTAGTCGTCTGGATGATGATTAGATTGCTTGGGTTGGAGAGGATGGGGGATGAGAGTTTATCAGACGAAAAGGATTTAGGTTAAAATTTTAAACAACAACAATAACAACAATATCAAGCCTTTACCCCACTATGTGGGGTCGGCTACATGAATCCCTTTTCTCCATTGTGTTTTGTTAATAGTTAAATTCTCATTTAAATCTAATAAAGAAATTTCTAATATTATCTAACAAAGTCTTTTTAGGTCTACCTCTACCTTTCTTAACATAAGCCAAATCTAATACATATACTCCCCTAACCGGGTCATCAAAAGGCTGCCGTTTTATATGACCAAACCATCTACGGCGACTCTCTTTATTCTTATCTTCCATTGGGGCTACTCCAACCTTTTCTCGTATATGCTTGTTTTGTATCTTGTCTCTAAGAGAAAAGCCACTCATCCACCCGAGCATCATCATCTCTGCAACACTTAACTTAATATTATGCTTCTCTAATAATGACCAACATTTTGCACCATAAGGCATTGCAGGCCTCACCACCATCTTATAGAATTTTCTCTTAAGTTTGGGGGAATTTTTTTATCACACAACAAGCCCGACGCATTTCTCCACTTCAACCATCCAACTTGAATTCTACTAATAATATCACCATCTATATCATCATCACTTTGAACAATAGTCCCAATATATATAAAATGTGTCCTCTTATTAATGACTTAATCGCTCAAAGTCGCAATCCCCCCACTAGATCTATTACTACTAAAATTACAATTTATATATTCTGTTTTAGATGTACTCAAACGAAAGCCTTTAGACTCTAAGGTTGACCTCCATAATTCAAGTTTACATTCAGCTCGCTCTCTATTTTTTATCAACAAGAAGAATATCACCAGCAAAAGCATACACCAGTGACAGCCTCTTGCAAATGTCTAGTGAGAACCATGACTAAAGCAAAAAGATATGAGCTTAAGGCTTATCCTTGATGTAATTAAACTGAAATAGGAAAATACTAGGTCAAACTACATTATGTTTGTACACAAGTAATAGCTTCTATATACATACCCTTAATGACTTGAATATAAGCATTATCAACCCACTTCTTTTCAAGTACTCTCCATGGCCCTTCTCTTGGAAATTTATCACATGTTTTCTCAAAATAAATAAACATCATATGTAGATCCCCCTTATTCTCTTTATACTTCTCCATCAATACTTTCAACAAATGCAAATATTCTTCAATCCTCTAATCACAAAAAACTCAAAATATTTTTTGGCTCTAAAAAAAATGATGTGACTTGGAACTCTTTTTTCTGCAAAGAGGGCATGATTCTTTGTGTTGAATGATCTTGGGGTTTCTTGTACTATGCTTGAGAAAGAGAAAAAGGGTGGCATGCTCAGAGTTCCTTTTGGAAAAGAGGGAGAGAATAGGTAGGTTTGGTTTGGGAGGAAAGGTGGAGAGGATGAGAAAGAAGAGGAGAGGGTGCCTGCATCCTCGAGAGAGATAATTGTTTCAATACTTGTAGGGGTGTTTCTACGTAAATGCATACTCTATTTATATGAGGGATTTCATTATCTAAGAAAATTAAAACAGGAAAGCATCAGAAAGATAAATCAAAAGGGATCTTTCATATTACAACAACAACATCTTTCATATTGAAAATTTTTTTATTAAAGATCTTCTAAATTAAATACCCATTGATTACACATTATTACTTGACCAATCTAAATCTAATTAGGTTGTGAGGACAAGCCTGCTCTTATGACAAGTTGGATAGTTAATTCTTCAATCTTCATCAGGGACTGTGCCACCAGCTTAATTGCATATTAGTTCATAGCTGATATTTAAATCCTTGGTCATGCTTTTTGAAGTTGTCTCCAAACATTTCTCATCAGGAATCCTTATGAAAAAATAAACTGATAATGCTTGCTACTTACAAAGTTGACCCGTGCTTTACATGTATCCCAACGGATGCTACTAGTTATTTTTTCTTTACATTTCTTGCTTCTGTAGCAATGGAATTGTTTTTTGCTAAAAGCCTAAAACTATGAAGAATCACATCTGAATATTAAAGAGGATTTGTTCTTATGCCTGATGCACATTCCGATTGCTTGTTTGCCACTTCAGAGATTTTTTATTTTCAATCAATTAAATTGAATGGAAGAAAGGAAATAACTGTTCGACTTACCAAAGAAGAAAAACCAAACGAAATAACCACTGTTCTTATGCTGCCCAAAGTGTGGCTTGTTCTGTGTCACTGATCGAGAAAATTGAATTACTCGTCTATAAAACTATATTTCTATGTGTTTGTTAAGTAAAAAGTATTAATCCCGCAAAGGTAGCTGAAAAGTTAATATTCAACCAAAGGCTAACTTGAATGAAGTTTATAAATTGACTCGCTGAATGCTTTATTTATTTATTTATATTTGGAAAGAGATTCAATTATATTAGTTCATTTTAGCAGTTCCATTTTGGAGTAAATGTTAGCCTCTCTCTTTTGTTTACACATTTATTTTGCAGCTGGTGTCCTTATCGGATCTAGAGTATGACTACATTAACCCATATGATTTATCTTCACGGATAAATGCAGTGATTTTACCAGAATTTGTACTGCAAGGAACCTTATGTCTGCTCTTTCTTGTATCGGGGCAATGGATGTTGTTTCTTTTTTCTGCTCCAATGCTCTACTACAATGTGAGATTGTAAGTTTACAGTTTTCTCCTCTTTACGTTTGCTTTATTTTGATTTCAATGATCAAAATTGATTTGCTAATGCATGATTTATATGCCTTATTTTGGAACATATTTTGTTTTTTTTTTTCAGTTTTGCAGGAATTGAAGGCTTTTATGAGGTTTTGCATCTCTTATGTTGCTCCTTTTGCTGACATATTCTACTGATTTCATAATGTTAGTCATTCTTTTTTCCCTTCTCACCAGAGGGACGTTAATGGCGGCAATGAAATTTAGTCTATTTCTGCTGATTGTAGTAGAGCATTGGAGCAGAATTCAAGTTGGATGGTTGAAGTGGCGGAATGCATCGGGCTTGTTATGTGATAGAAATGTACCCCTCAAACTTAAGGGAAAATTCTATAAGATGGTAGTGAGGCCTGCAATGCTTTATGGTGCCGAATGTTGGCCATTAAAAGAGAAGCATAATACTAAGTTAAGTGTGGCAGAGATGAGGATGCTTAGATGGATGAGTGGCTTTACCCTTAGAGATAGGATACGAAATGAGCATATACGTGAAAAGGTTGGAGTAGCTCCAGTAGAAGATAAGATTAGAGAGAGTCGCCTTAGATGGTTTGGTCACATAAAAAGGCGGCCTTCCGACGACCCAGTTAGGAGAGTAGAGGTATTAGATTTGACTTGTGTTAAGAAAGGTAGGGGTAGACCTAAAAAGACTTGGTTAGAAAATATTAGGAATGACCTTTCTTTATTAGATTTAAACGAGAATTTGGCTTTTAATAGGACACAATGGAGAAAAAGGATTCATGTAGCCGCCCCACGTAGTGGGATAAAGGCTTGATGTTGTTGTTGTTGTTGTTGTCTGCTGATTGGAACAATGTCGTAGCATGATTTAGTTTGGTTTGGGTTGCCATATTTTAGAACCAAGTCCGCAATGCCAATTCTGAAAAGGTTTAAACCAAACTACCCGCATTAAAAAAAAAAAAATTCTTTCGGTTATGTTCAGTTGATTTTTAATTTTAAGACTAAATACAAAAATTTGTCTTTAATATAGGAAAAAACGAGCCATGTGTACAATCTAAACATGTGCGCACACAAAAAGCATTTAGATGATTTATAAATAATAAAAAGAAAACTAATATTGAAAAATATAAATAAAAGTAAAATGCTCTTATACATAATTTTAACTCTAATTAAGGCTTCATTTGGTACAGTTTTCTTAATGTTTTTTAAAATAATGTTTTAGTTAATTTTTTTTGAATTAGAATATTTTTGTACTAAAAAACTGTTTTAGAAAGCAATAAGAAAGTAGTCCCAAACGAAGCTCAAGATTTATGAGTCTTTTGAGATGTAAGTAAGAAGATGAGAGGTGCCGACGTATGAGATTGAGATGCGAATTTGAATGTAATTTATGATTTATTATAATAAATAGTTTTGCCTAGAATATAGAAGTTGCAAAATAATTAAGAGGGATAAGATACAATTGAATAGCTAGATTACTATCATCAAGTTTCATCCTAATGCATTTGTGGACTAGAAAAAAAAACTCTATACCTATACCTAAGGTCAGTGGAGGGAGAAGGGATGTCATACTGCACTAAAGATCGACGACAAAAGAGTGATTTTAAAAGTCTGATTGGACAAAAGATTGATGAGTTATCGATTGTTTACTTGCATTTGTGCACGAGGGAATTGTGGAGAGAGCGAAGACCAAAACATACATATCTCTACGTATCTGTTTGACAAATAGCCTTAATCAAAAGTTATCTCCCGTAATTTTAACTATAGTGGCTTGCGCCTATAGGAAACTATAACTCATATCTAAAGTCCTTGCAAAATGAGGGTGAAATTTGTGGGTAGTATTTTATTTCAATCTGTCTTCTGAAAATTTACCCCATAACTTAATCCGTTAAAATTCCCCCAAAAGCAGAGGAGTTCGGAGCGTGAATTTTTGGAGCCCACAATTTGGTAACTGGGTGTCCACTTCTTCTAATCTTCTTGTTTCTCAGAAGGAAAGAGATTCATGTTTAGTGTTGAGTAGATATTCTTTTCGTGCAATTATCATTTCCTTTTTGCAGGGTAAATAATAGAAAAATTGACGTGATGTTGCAAAAAGCTCTATTATTTAAGTATTTACATGTTAGATTAGCCTACGCTTTCAAGTCACAGGCTCTGTTGTCACTTCCAGATATCTGCAGCGGAAACACCTAATGGATGTCACTGAGATCTTTAACCAGCTCAATGGGGAGAAGATGCGTCGCCTCGTCAAGCTCATCTATCTTGTTATCCTTCTCTTTATATCTTTATTTTGGTAAGTAGATGATTGATCTCACTGGAATAAACCTCCTAGCTTGAGCCAGTTACCTGAAAGCTTCCTATTGTTTCTATGCAGGATGGTATGGACTTTGTTGGAGGATGACTAGTTGAAAATATGCCACCATCTGTTACCCAACGGGCACGAGATTTGGTTTGCAGTCAAAGATCCACTTAGGTTAGAAATCTAGCACTATAAATCCAACTAATCAACTAAAAGTTAGAAATTTGTTGTCTTTGCTATGCGTTTACAATTTGATGAATTGATTTGTGTGTCAATTGTCTATGAAGAAGAGCTATATTACTGCTATGTATTTCCACAAGCTCCTGGAGCTGGAGGGGGAGCTAAGTAGAGTTTTTGATTTCCTCTTAGCATCATGAAGACTGCAGAAGTCTGTGTTTGTGGTATTAACTATTAACTAATTTGTTTGTTTTGCTTCTCATCGATGTTTGATCAGTTCTAGGCAGCAGCACAAATTTATATTCTTTATGGAATAGAATGAAAACAGTCGGGTTTTTTTTTCTTAGTTATAAGCTCTTGAATTAATGCGCATCTTTGCCTGTTTTATCAGAATAGTAGATCGTATTGTTTTTTCTGATGAGCTGATTTGACTAGTTTGTTCTTATCATTAGTCAATTTATTTCATAAATTCTTGCCTAGCTGATTAGAAACTAGCCAAAAAAAAAAGTAACAAGAAAACCAGAAAGATGAATTTTTACAGCCATGAAATGGATCAAAAGAGAGAAAAAACTGATCGCAGAAGACGTGCCCTGCCATAACTAGTTAGCAACAGGCAAACCTTACAAAATTTTATTGACCATGTCTGTAGGGCTCATATAGGGACGTTTATTGTTTGTTTTGGGGATGATTTAAAGCTTTCACATAACATAAATCTCTTTAGTTGCAGATAACTCACATAAGTAAAAAAGGTAGAACCCACCCTCCATAACAAAGTTACAAAGAACGCAAATATTAAAAGATTAAAAATCATATTTATTCAACATATTTTTACAAGGTAGTTTGCTATTAAGAAGTAGCAAAGGAATACACAAATTTCAAATGAAATCAGAAGAAGGGCATCTCACACTTCCATCAATAAAAAAACATGATAAAAAGACATTAATGTGAATTTGTCATCTTTAGACACATATATAAGAACAAATAAGAACTCATGCTTTGTTTGGGACGGCTTTCTTACTGTTTTTTAAAACAGTTTTTTAGTACAAAAATTTAAAATTTTTTTACTAGAAAGTTACTTTAAGAAGCAGTAAGAAAGTCATCCCAAACGAAACCTCAATGTACAAAACAATCATATTAGCTATGCCCTTGTTAGAAACATATTCAAAAGCTAATTTGGGATCATCGATAACGCATAACTAAGGTTCTCCTCCATCCATCCTTGTCTCATCCTAGCAATCAACTCATCGGCCCTCTTTTCAAGATCTGCCGGGTCAATATCATCATCATGAACATAATCCTCCCCATCCTCACAACACTCTGAACCACCATCACATTCATCATAATCAGAGGAGCCATCATCATGATCATGAACATCATCATCATTCATTCTTTCTTCAATCTCTGCTACTTGACACAGCATATTGATTTCATCTTCAACTTCTGCAATCTCTGCACCATAAAACGGCCTATTGATTTCTTCTTCAACTTTTCCTTCCGAATAAAATGGCTTCAGGCTACTGAGAAAGACAGCAGCGATGATAAAGTTGAATAGGAAGAATCGGAGTTGTATCACAGCCCAAAGAGTATTCCAGAAAGTTGGCAAAGCTATCGCTCCTACGATAAAGATCACTAAAGAAAGCTCTGTTTCCGAGATTCTCATAATGTGATTCGCTAATGTCTGATAAGTTAAGAAAAATGTCTGTTTAGATTCTTAATTTTATTCCAGCTCCTATGTTTATGACTTTATATAGATATCCATATAAAGAGCTGAGAAGCAACAGAGATTTCTGAGAAACTGCTTTATATCATGCGGGAAGTAGTTGGCCGAAGTCAAGTCATATGCTTAAAATATGTGGCTTAACGTACAGTAAAGGAGAAACGGTTATATTCCAGGAAGATTAACTAGTCGTTAATCGTTAAAGGGGAATATCTCTTTCACATGCAGGCCTGCTATTTTGATTAAAAAAAAACAAAGAAGCCTGGCATATAGGCGCCAAGTACAGGAGTTTTTATTTGGTCCGGTGCAAGGACCTAGAGGAAGGTTCGGTTTTGCCTAAAAAAGTGCAAATACCGAGTTTTTTGAAAAAATACCGAGTTTTTCAAAAAACTCGGTATTTGCACTTTTTACCTATTTTTGGCTAAAACCGAACCTTCCTCTACATCCAGTGAAAGGACCTAATAATTGCTCCAAGTACAGAGAGGTTATGAAGGGCAGTTTAAACTTCAAAGCCTTTGACTTTGTGAACTGTTTTGAGCTTTGTGAAATTGGATTAATTATTCTGTGCGGACGCCGAACATCACCCTTCGCTCGGTACTGCGGCTCGGTATCGTTGATGTGGCACATTCTGATTAGTCTTCGGATGAAGTTTTGCGTTTCGGTCTCCGCACAGAATAATTTCTCGTGAAATTGAGCTAGAAGATACTCGAGAATAACAAAGATGATTTTAGCAAAAGCTGAAAATTTCAGATTTTGTAAGATAAGTTTCTCTTTGAATATTTCTCAATGTTCTTCATATATATATATATATTCTATGGCGGGTGTGAAATAGTTATGTAGAGATCTCATAAGGTTATTTTGATGAGATGTAATACAAACTAAGTGAAATCATAATGTGCTTGGCCCTTAGGTTTTGAGTGTTTAATATATACTCTTTTGGGATGTATATTTAATCATTGTCTGTTAAGCAGGCACGCCAAACATTAATATCTAATGGGTTGTTTGGTATGTTAGATGAGGAATGCAACGTAAAAGGAATACAATTTAGAAATGGAATTTACGTGTTTAGTTTAATGAAAAAGGAAAGCTGTGTAAAAATTCAGTGAATTCTTTTTTCACTCAATAATTAATTTTTTATGAATTATAAATTCGCTCAATTTTGGTTGAATTCCTTTTTCACCACAAGCTAACTGCATTATTGTCGATAGCACGATAGTCGCCAACCATCTTCCATCGCTAGCAACTGATGCTGGCCACCATTGTCGCCAGTTGACTATAGGAAATAGTTGACTACCATCAATCATCCGCTTGTTGCCATCGCCTACCCACTGTCGGCGGCCCCATTTGCTGCTGCTACCCGTCGTTGGCTACCAGTGGTCATGGACCATCACTTTTATTTTACTTTACATTGCATTCATTTTATTTCAAGCAAAAAAAAAAAAAAAATCTCCTGTGTTACTTTTATACTCATTCAAACAACTTCAAACATTTCAAATATATTATATTTCTTTTATATTGCATTTCTTTTTTAGCAAACTAAACATCCTCTAAGTAAGAGAGATAAATTTCATTTGAAATATAGGGTACTCTTAATATTCATGTGATCTCTTTATTATCGTGAATCCTTTATTGAGTAGTTTATGGAAAATGGGAAACCAGGGATATTATATAATATTTTTTATATGCTTAAATGTGTTGATATTTGGTTTCCTAGAACACCTGTGCTCTCATCTATAAATTAACCTATAGAGAGAGAGAGAAGAGAGGCTTTATAACGAACTTTTATTATATCCAGTGAACGTACGCAGAGGAATCTTCGGTTTTAGGCAAAGAAGCGCATGTACCGAGTTTTTTCTTGAAAAAACTCGGTACACCTCGGTACTCGGTACAGGCGCTTTTTTTGCCTAAAACCGAACGTTCATCTGCGTACGTTTACTGGATAAAATAAAAGTTCCTTTATAACAGACTGCGTTATAGCAAACGAACGCCATAGCAATTGAGGAAGCATTATAAAGAGTTTGAATGACAATGAGTTAATAACTTGATACATAATTTGAGTGTTAAATTTATAATATAACGAGATTTCAATAAAATGAAAATTTACCTTTTTTATTAAATGCTATTTAATTCCGTATAATGAAGCTTAAGTTCGTGAAAATTAGCACATATATATAATTCACCCAACTCTACAGTTTTAACTTTTAAGGTTGAGTAAGGTTTCATTTGGGATAATTTTTTAAATTAATTTTTTAAATTATAAAATTTTCAACTAAAAAATTGTTCCAAATAAAATCTACGTATTTTTTTATGAAGCAAGCATTCACAAGCAAATAAGTATTTTAAAAATTCACAATTTATTATTACTCAAAAACTATATATATATATTGAAACAATTAACTAGCTTAATACGATTAGACAAATTTCTGTTAATATTCATCTCGTTTAAAAATTAACTCAAAATAACTATTTATATTTGGCTCATTTCATTTGCATTACAAACTAGTCATATACATAAACCCCTTAACAAGCCAAACCTGAGCTTTTTTTTTTTGGCAAGCTGAGCATTTCTAACAGCCCTAAAAATGGAGAGATTATTTTGTGTGGAGACCAGACGTAGAACGTAGTCCAGAGATCAACAAGAATGTGTCACGTGAGCGGTACCGAGACGTGATACTGAGCACAAGGTGACATGGTGCATTCTTGTTGGTCTCCGGACGGCGTTCATCATCCGCACAAAATAATTACTGCTAAAAATGAGCATTTTTTTAAGTGCAAGTAGCTTCATCATTTAGAAAGTAATTGTTATAGGCTTCGTTTGGGATGACCTTTTTACTATTTTCTAAATCAATTTTTTGGTACAAAAATTTCTAGCTCAAATCTTTTTTTTACTAAAAAAATTATTTTAAAAAACAGTAAGATAAATGCGCCAAACAAATTCATAACTTCCTCTAAAACTGACATTAATTCTAACCATAAGAAGCAAATGTTCCAGTGGGGCATGTTCATTAATTTGAAGTTCAAATCATGAAAAAAGTCAAGACCACAAGTAATAAAGAAACTAACATCAATTGAGTTCAACAAAAAACTGGACTGGAAACCATGAATTACAATAAATTCGAACAAAATCGAGGAAAAAAAATAACTAAAAGATAATTATAGCTACAGTCATAAGCACAAATTAATTAAGATGTTCGATAAACGAAATGCCAAACCAAAAGAACGGAATTTGCAGTTGAGATTAATTTGCTGCAGAGCAAATTGAGGGAAGAGGCAGCTTCTATGTCAGTAAGATACCTCACTCTTAAAAAAAATTAATGGTTCATTCTCCAGGTAGTGATATGTTAATATCAGTAGCAGAGTTTCTAGAGTCAGGTACTGAAGAATGTAGAGAGGCAGACCAGTTTTCTCCTTTGAAGGAAGATGAGATGGTAAGGCTTGGCTTTGGTGTAGAAGCCAATTGTTGTCCTTGCCCGCCACTACTGTAAGTATCTTCTACCTCCGTAGGCATTCGAACTGCAACTCCGGCTGCCGGCATTGCCGCTGATGTCTCCAGTTTAGGTTTCTTTGTTTTCTGCTCCAGTTGGTAGCCAGGCAAGAAGCTGCCCACCACGACCTTAAATTTAAGAACAGTCTCGAATGTTCAGTTTCCTTCCAAGGATAGAATGTGTTTCTCTTTTGCAAATGAAGCTTGAAAATTAAACAAAAGAATGGAGGGGAAAGAGAGATAATTTGACCCATGAAGCCATGATGAGTTCAGAGCCCTGCATTGGGTACTCATATCCACACCCACCCATGTACTCACCCATACCCTTGTGGGTGGGTACTAACAATGGGGGATAAATCGATTTACATTGTTAATCACCATATACCTTATGTTATTGCAATCCTCACTACGTAGCATGCAACACTTAACCATATTGTGACTACGACAAATTATGATATGCGGTTTGAAAGTTTGCAATTAGGAAAAGAGCAACAGGCCTCTTAAGGCCATCAGTTTATGGCATATTGCGTTCAAAAAATATGGAAAGTGGGTGGGTATAGGTGGGTACGACATCCCGAAAGTCACCATGGATGGGCGTGGGTGGGTGAAGCCCGTTCGAGCAAAGCATGGGTGGAAATCAGGACCCCATGTAGGGCTTTGATGATGACCTTTATTTGAGAAAAAAGGATTACCTGCACAGGACTAGCAGCAACCAAAAGACCAGCTACGCCTCCCCCTAGAACACGACCATCAGGGCTTGCTAATGAGACACTCATCCCGCCAGACCGGCTCTTTGTTCCACCATTTTCATTTGGCATAAATGATCCTGATAAGGAGAGTAATTCAAATATGCCCTGCAAAACAGCGTAAACGGCTGATGTGCTCAGGATAAATTTTAGCTGTGCAAGCAAATGAGTTGGAAAGAAACATGACATGATATTGAAATCAACAGTTATCTGCCTAAGCTGCATATTTCAGGTACAAAATAAAAACTTCTTTCTTTATCATCATATATCTTAGGATAAGTTGCAAATAGGTCTTATTATTTCTCTCAAACCATAATATGGTCCTTCTGTTTTCAAGGTCACTGTTGGGAAATACTTGGAATTCCCAAATAAAACCTAACTATCTTGATGAAAACAGCGAGAACGATGCACAAATCCAAAGGAAAAATCAGAAAAATTGTAATTTTATTGTGATAATCAAACTAACAGAAGAAAAATAACAAGATACAATTGATCCTCTATTCGAGAGGAGGATCTCTCTCCCAAATCTCTAGATGCCGCTAGAGCCCAAAAACCTAAACATAAGAGATCTCAAATTCAGCCAAATTTAAGATGTCATAATCCTAGAACAACAAACTATTTAATGCATACAATCCAAAACGAAATCTCTAAACAATCCCTATTTTCAAATTTCCCTCATAACTCCCTCAAAAATCCTTCCTAAACAACTTCCTTGGACCCGGGCGTGAGTTCGGCGAGTACAAGAGAGGTGAAACTTCTGTCTTTGTTCCACCTGGGCTTACCGGTCTAACAATCAGATGTATGGTTATTAATCCAGACAATCCACAACCCGAAAAAAGTTGACTTCCAACCGCTTCACAAGAGGAGAAGAGGTCGGTTTAAGAAAAGATACATGGACGATTGAGTTTGTCAATTAAGCTAGTTTACTTGCTGATGAAAAAGAAAAGAAGAGAGAGAGAGAGAGAGAGAGAGAGAGAGAGAGAGAGAGAGAGAGAGAGAGCACAAATTTAAGTAGCTCGACCTGTCTGCTTATGTTACAAGAGGGTGAGAGAGCACAAATTTAAGTAGCTCGACCTGTCTGCTTATGTCACAAGAGGGTGAGCATGGAAAGTTTTAGTATCTAGAAAAGTTATCATGATCACTCCTTGAATACTCTTCCTGAACTCATTGCCAAAAGCTTTGAGTTTATAATTTGGAGGAGTTTTGGCTAAGGCTTGAGTTCATTGATGCTAGTGAAGTTCAAAAGCAGGCTATTATAGACGTTGGGACAATTGGATAAAAGATTCATGGGTGACACACATGCTGACCTGGAGTAGGGGGACATGTGGCGAAGGTAGAGAGGGTTGGTTCCACGTGTTGACATTAGTCAACTGATTGACTAGCAGACAATTATCCTAAGAAATGATGAAGATTCATGGTGGAGAGCCATTAGGACTATAGGCATTTTCAGGGTCTTTCTTGAAATCCATGTGGAGATCGCGGCCACATGGCACCATCGAATGGTTTAGGAGAGCGGAAATAGATACGACAATTGTTAGAATGAAATGTGAAATCTTCCATGGCTTAAGAAGAGATTTAGGCTTCGTTTGGGACGGTTTTTTTATTGCTTCTTAAAATAGCTTTGTAGTTTAAACATTAAAATTTTTATACTAAAAAGCTACTTTAAGAAGCAATAAAAAAGCCGTCTCAAACGAAGCCTTAGACGAAACATTTTGCATATTTAACATAATGTATTAGTTGTATAACATGGGTGATTTAGGTTTCTCATGGCTCAATTGGATGTGAGTTTTACCAATCAACTGCAACAATTATGGTGGCCATCTGGCAATTTGAATTGGACTTCTAAATCATCTAATCGGTTTAGCTATTTTAATTGATTGATTTTCCATTTCTCCCAAACTTAATGTGTGGACAGCTATGTTGAGACAAAAATCAAGGATGAAGCACTTTCCCCTAATTCTAAACCCTATAAATAATTTAGCAGATGACAATCAATGCTTATTTGAGCTTCATCTTCCTTTCAAAGTTATCCCTCAGTCCATTTATAAGTGACTTTCGCTCAACCTGAAGCTTCTTCCTATGATTTTGAACAGAGGGGTTTCCCTCTTTAGATCCATAAGACATGAGGAAAAAGTAAAAGGTGAATTAGTAGTTCAGATTATGGCCGATGATAGTGATAACAACATATCCATAATTTTAGAGATACTTGAGCAGTGAGGCAGTGGCGTCGATACTAATGATGACAATTATGGTGTGAATACAGAGCCAATGAGGATTAGTGATAAACATGGCGTTGAAGACAAGGGATCCTACTTATGGAGCAGCTCCTCTCAATAATGGTGACTGAGGGCATGACAATATAGCGCATAATGGTGGATCAAAGAGTGAATCACCCACTCCAACAAGAGGAGCTGACCATAGATGTTGATCTCTTGGTTTCCCAAACGGTTTCAACATGAGATATGGAGGAATCAATGCAAAAGCAGTGGAAACAAGCGGAGAGGTGATACGACAAAAGAGAAAAGAAGGATATGACAAATTACACATTCTATATTGTCGTCCTCTAACATGGCGGTCAATGAATCCCGTTGACAGGGGTACGATCAAATAGAAGCGATAATGACGTTCCTTGAGGAATTGCAACATATCATCGAGCAAAAACAACAAGAAAATCAAGCATTGAGGGCACATATCAAACAAGATGATCGGGTGGAGTACTAAACTCTAAGTATGACCTATAATTGAACATTAGGATGAAAAATGATCTAAAATAATCAAACGGACCTACTGCCATGAAGGGACCCATAGTTATGGACCGACATGTTAACAAAGTGAAGCAATCATAGTTTTGGAACAAGAAGAGAAATTTCTAGCCAAGTGTCCACCACATCCAACTAAACATGTTTGATAACGTATCACAAGAGGTATTCCATCACATAGTTTAAGCTGTTTAATGGGAATGATAGTCAAAGATAGCTTGAACTACCACTTAATCCAATTATTGCAACATGTAAGAATATAGGCGGCATGGATCTTGCACTCTTTTGCCATTTTGTTCCTTATGATCAGGTTGCTTTTGAATGATATTTTGAACTTCCCAATAACTAACTTATGATATTTGTTGAGATGGAAAGCATGTTCATGAAGCAATTTGCTGTCACAATCAAGAAGAATACCGTTGTTGACAAAGTATATTACAAATTGTCTAAAGATGATCAAGAAGTATGACTAAAATTTGGAAGAACAATATGAGATCCAACTACTAATGCGAAATATGATACTGTATAAATGCATGGCTTCGATATTAGAATATTCCATGAGCTATTAGATTGAGTGGCCAATTTTAAAATATTCAATCATAATAAAACTCCAAAATCCAAGTAAGGTAAAGAGCACACCACATTCTCGTATATTGTTGATAAAGGAAAAAAAATCAGTCTCAGGTTATAATATAGACAAATAGAACTAGCAGGCTAATACTCAAGAATTCTCGCTGTTTTCCGAACTTCTATGAAAATCTATAATTCTGTACTAGTAAAATAATAAATAAATTAAGCTGTTCAACCAAAGTACCAGACTTTCATGAAGAACATATTCAAAAATAATCATGACCAAATTGGTAGCATACAAATAAAAGTGAGCATAGAAAGGTTAAAACTTGAGTCACTAAAACCTACTATAATAACAGCTATGGTTCAAACCTCGTATGTCAAGGTGCCGCCGGAGGAATCTGGTTGTCGAAGAGTAACATTTGAAACCACACCATTTGCTGAGAGGATACAAATTGCTCGAGGCCCTTGTTGAGAAAATGACATTATCTTCATAGTAACATCCTAGAAAAAAAATAGAGAAAACAAATTTAAGACTCAAATAATCACAAATTGTGTCGACACTAATTCCAAATATCAATGTGCGATACTCCACTCATTATATTGTGTAGGTTTGCTTCTTCTGTCCTCATAAATACTTTGCATAAATAAATTTAATGGCCGTATGAGAAGTGCTATTTCAACTAAGAATAATTGTTATGTAAGCATTCCGTCATTACATGGTAGGTTGTGAATAAGATGGACTTATCATATTTAACAAAACATAAAATACTACAACACTACCAAAAACAACAAAAACAATTCATTTTTTTATGAAAATCAAGAGTTTCTTGTGATTAGGGGTGATCAAATTGAACTTCAAGAGACCCAAACTCACCAAAAAAAATTTCTAGATTTTAATTTCAGCTTGAATATATATATACAAACTCACTAACACACTTAGACATATATGCATGGATCTTTTGAAGAGGGAATCCTCATTCTCCACCCAATTTTATTTTAATGTTAGCACCTTCAAAACAGGATTAGTCGATCAATTAATTTTCTTTAGCATAGTGACATCCAATATTACAATAATTTTTTAAAGATTATTTGATCCTCACTTGGTTGCATAAAATCTTTTATAATGGATAACACTGATTGCAATGTAAGATACTTATTATTGTAAATAATCAATTGAAATTAAATACATGTGTTCATGATAATATCTTTCGTGTACTACACAATTTTGATTGGTAATATGCATAGGTAAATTTAGACCTTTAAAAGGGCTTATATATGCTATCAGTTCATCATTGTATTTTTATATGTACTTGATGAATGATATTTCATCATGAAAATTTATGGAATTTGATCCACACAAGTCAATCTTATGTCATAGCTAGATCAATTTTTAAATGGTGTGATCCTTAATATATATATATATATATATTAAGGATCATATATATATTAATGCAATGACATAAGATTGAGATGAGTCCAGATCGAATTGATACAATATTAAAAAATTTATACCATAAAGAACTAATATTAATGCAATTTTTGGATTGAGAATTTCTAAAATTAAATTCAAAATCATTTGAACTTCAATTTTAGTAAGCTTGTAATCGAAATGAACGTTTTGACAAGATGAACCTAATGACGCCAAAATTGATCCTATTCAAGTTGAAATGAGTCCAGATCAGACAGTTGAAATGGAGTTCGAAAATTCGTGATATTAATTGAAAGACCAAATGATTTCTAAATCATTTATGTTTGTAGTCAAATTGATCATTTTTGGATAAGATCAGGAATCCAACAAGCCCAATATCACTCTATTTTGATGTCATTAAGGTGCTTAAATGCTAAGAGTTGATTTATGAAGAAAAAAATTAATATAAGTCGTTCAATGATGTTTTCAGACTTTGGGAAAAATTACAAAAATTGCCACTATGAAAAATTATAAATAGAGCCCAAGAATTTGCATGAATGAGGAGCCTTGGCTTGAAATTGGAGAGATCTTGGTTGGGCGACAACAGTTGAAGGACTGTAGTCAAATAATGGTGGTTGAAGGACCATTGTCAGGTGCAATAATTAGAGGTTGGGTGACAATGGTTTGACGATGGTGGTCAAGCAGTGGTTCAATGATGATGGTTAAGCAGTGGTTTGACGATGGTGGCTCGACAAAAAACATTCGAGTGATGGTCTGATGGAGTTCTTGAATTCTTCAAGTCATTGAGCTTTTTTGAATCTTGAGCTAAGGTCCTCATTTATGTAGAGAGTGGGTCTATTCATAATTTTTGAAAGTGACATATTTCATAAAGATAGCTGATTTGAAACACATCATCAGACGGCCTATAATGATTTTTTTTGATAAAATATAATTCTTTCAGCATTTAGCTAGGTGCCTTAAGAATGTCGAAATTAAGCGATCTTAAGGTCATTGGATTTGTCTCATCAAGATGCTTGATTTGACTATAAACATGCAAAATTTAGCGATCATTTGATTCTCTAATTACTATTCAAGAGTTTGCAAATATATTTCAAGTTCTTGATTTGGGCTAGTTCAGACTCGGATCCGATCACCCTTGGTGTTGATGAGCCTGTCTAGTAAGACCTTTAGTTTGACCACAAGTTTGTTAAAATTAGAATTCATATGATTATGAATTTGATTCTGAAAATTTTCAATTCAAGTATGCTTTAAGATTAATGCTTTATCAAGTGAATTTTGGGTAATGTATTAAGGGCCATCGTCCCCAGTCTAAGCAATTAGTTCTCATTTTTCCACACATCCCATTCTAAGTGAAAAGAATGCTATATGTCATAAACATTGACTCAGATGTGGAAGAACTAAATCTAGAACTCTATATTTCAATGAATTAACATACGCTTCTGATAAATTCCTCTTGCTTATTTGATATGATACGATATTTGGAAAAAAAAAATTCTTTTTTTAAAGTGTTTTAATTTGTATTTAAGTGACTATATTTATTGGACCGATCCAATCAATCAAACCGTGAACCCACAGTCAAATTACTTCGGTGGCACGGCTGGATTTCGGTTAAAAGAGACTCTTGCAAGTGTTTTCCCCACGGTCCTAATCATGCTCTGGATGGCTTGGGTATGCAGGATTGGCATTCCATATGTGTGTCAAATCAAATGTCATGTCAATGCAGTAACAAACAAATGAGTTCCTTTTTTTTTTGGGACATTTAGGCCATTTAAGTCAAACTCACACACACAACGCATACACATAGACTCGAACCCTGAACCTTTTAATTGGAAGCCAAAGCTCTCAACCAATAGGCCAAGTAACAAACAAATGAGTTCCCACTCTTTAGGAACTGGACATTTCGTCGTAATCAGCCAGCCTTATTTGGTAAATCCACAACCAGAAAAGGTAGTATAAAGTTTGGACAATTATGAACCAAAAAATAAAAGAGGCAATTCATCCGCATAGCATTGTTTCAAATTATAGCGATCAGGAAGCTAGCCGTTATATTTAAAGCATACCTCTCCAGAAGCCACAGTGATTATATGAGGGGTGAAATTTGCACCAGCTGAGCATGCCACCATCTCGCCTGAGAGAAAAACCAATAACTTCAACAAGACAGCATTAAAAAGAAAAAAAACATGGTCCCATCTAATGACTTTGACTGCATTTGAGACAGTTTTTTTACTGCTTCTTAAAATAACTTTTTAAAAAAAATAAAAAAATTTTGTACTATGAAGTAATAAGAAAGCCGTCCCAAACAAAACCAAAATCTTTACAACAGAGAAATTCAATCCAAACTGAAAATCGATCAAACAAAAATGCTTTGTTAGCTTTGCAATATGGACAAAAATAAAACAAAATTTTTACCAGTTCATAATTTAGATTTCGTTTTATTGCTTTTTTAAAAAAATGATTTTTTAGTATAGAACAAAAAACAGCCTTAATTGCGCGAATGTAATTACAGCAATCCAACTAATCCAATAAAAAAATCAGAATCGTTTTGAAAGAGTTGAAAGAAGTTGGAATAATCCACCTCAAAAAATAATACAGGTTCAGCATTATCTAAGAAAATATATAGAAGCTGTAGTGATGTGAAGCCAAAAAACTTAAAAAAAAAAAATATTCGTTAGATTCGCCAGGTCGACTAATATTCCAGTAGTACGTGGACCAGATGTACGGTCCTCATAAAATGTCAAACATGGCCCCGTACAGGTCCCATTCCCTCGTATATCGTGGGAACCAATTTATGAACTTGCACACATTAATATTTCAAGAGACAGAGAGAGAGAAAGATTATCAGTTCACTTATCAGTTGTTAATGGAGGCAAATTATACAAATTTATCTTTCGAAATGCAAAGGTCTAAAAAAAAAATTCCAATCGAACCCCACACAACGCAGGGTTGTCTGTCTTACCCTACAAGAAAGAACCGCATTCATGGCGGATATGAAGAAACCCCCTACATCAGTAGTGGCCCCAGAGACGATAACACCAAATATTTCGGAACTCAAAGTTGAAGGGATAAAGACACAGAAAGGTCAAAACAAATAGGAAAGCACAAAATTGTTCATTGCCCAGAAAGCTCCAATCAAACCGATAAAATTATAGGGAAGATTGGGTGATGAAATTACCTAAAGATTCCAGCTCAATCCGCGGTTGTTGCTTGGTCAAGAACCCCCCTGGCCGCCCTTTACCCCGCTTCAAAGAGAAAGCGGGCGGTGCGGAGTGCTCCCCCGGCGGCAGAGATGCCGAGATTGGCGTGGGGTTCAGCGGCATCACACTCCCATCTGGCGCGTACTTCCTGGGCCTCCCCCTCTTCTTCTTCCCCGGCATCCCCGGCCATGCCGTCAACCCAGCGGACGCCTTCGTCGGCGTCAGGGCCGGAGCTGGTTGATGAGTTTGCGGATTCACCGCGGCGGAAGGAGTTGGAGTAACTAGGCCTACCCTCGGACTAAGATTCTCGACCCTTGTCACCACCGGGGCCGCCGATGCCGGCGGCGGCGAAGGCATCGGGTTTTGATAACTCCCACCAACCTCTGGCGCCGCCATAAAACCACCAGGTTTCATCCCTTCCCTTCCCTCCATGCATAACATATGCCCTAAAAAATCCTGGCAAATCTTCAATCTTTAGCTGGTGGTTTATATATAATTCAAATCTGAGGACCCTTCTTCAATCTCCTCAGCAGCTCAAGACTACTCCAATGAGAATGACGGATCGAAGATTCAGCGACGGAACTGTAACACTTTCTCGTCCGATTCGAAAGACTAAATTTTTATCAAGCTCCAGTCTTTAGATATAATTGCAGCAAAAAGAGCTCAAGCGCAAGAACTCAATCTCGCATAAAAACTCTTTTGCGCTGCTTTCACAGTAGATTCCGGCAATCTAAAGCGCCGAGATGGCCGGAAAACAGCTGATTTTGGTAGCAGAACTGCCGCCGGCTCGTCGCTTAACGGATTTAGGCGCTCTTTGAACCTCGCCTGAGAGGAAGAGAGTGGGAGAACTGGTCCGAGAGCTGAAAAATTAATTTATGCTAAATAATTAAATAATCAATTAGTTGGTGATAAAGCAAAATAATAATTACTAATTTGGAGATTTTTTTGAAATCGAAGGGAATATTTTATGCGGAGGAGACACAAAAATCGAAATATGCTTTCCAACTTTCCGTCCATCACGGGAAATTATTAAGGTGCATTATGGAAAAAAAAGGTTTTTTAATCAAAATTTTAAATTATTTCTATTTTTCCTTCCTCCTAAAATTTCTCGATTTTTTTAAAAAATTAGAACGTTGGAGGTTCGCCTTTTGTCTACCACCTACGCCTTCTGGATAAAACTAAAGGGTGGTCACCATGAGTGAAGACCCTCGGAAATTGTTCAAATTACGAGGAGACCATCGTGTTTGGCCGTACCTCCTAGC
Source organism: Dendrobium catenatum (assembly GCF_001605985.2). NCBI lineage: Eukaryota > Viridiplantae > Streptophyta > Magnoliopsida > Asparagales > Orchidaceae > Dendrobium > Dendrobium catenatum. The sequence goes on along the minus strand of NW_021319255.1, from coordinate 238,025 downwards.
GTGCAGCCGTGCACTTTTCTTCTATCTTTGGGCGAGTTGGGCATTTCGGCTGAGAAGGCCGATTCGCCGGGTTTCTAGACCGGATTGGTCTGCTCGGCCGGGTGCGGTCGAGCAAGATAAAAAGGCACAATATGCGTTGCAACGTTTTAAGTTTGTAGTCAACACCGATATATCAGTTGTTTCGGTTGGAACCGGTTCGGTTCCAAAATACGAGGAAAAGCAACTCGCAAAAAGATATGAATTTTGTGCTTCCTGACCTTTTTCTTTACTGTAATCATATTTTTTGTATCTTCATTTAGTTAAAAACACAAATCTCATTGGCCTATTGGTTGAGAGCTTAGGCTTCCAACTAAGAGGTTCATGGTTCGAGTCTATGTGTATGCGTTGTGTGTGTGAGTTTGCCTTAAATGGCCTAAATGTCCCAAAAAAAATTTTCATTTAGTTAAAAGAATGGGTCAAAAAAAAAAAAAAATCCAACGTAAGTGTTCTCCAGAAAATTCAATGTTCAGTCTCAAAATGATATTTAGATTAAAAATTTTTAAAATTAAATTGAGGATCAAATCTAGTCATCTTGACAAGACGAACTCAATGATACCAAGAGTGATTTTAATCAGCTTCAAATAAGCTCAAACTAAACATTAATGAAAACTAAAGGACATTAATTGAAAGATCAAGATCAAATGATGGTCTCCAAATCTCGCATGTTCATCATCAAAACAATGAGTTCAACAAGACAAATCTTAAAAAAAAAAAAAAAAAATCAAAGTAGCGGAATGCTTCTCTAAAAAAATTTATAAATAAGGTTCTATTTTTTATATGAAGTAGGAACGAGCACTAAGAGATTTTAAAAATTCTAAACCATGATCAACGCAATTTGATTTGCTTTTTGTTACAATGTCATTAATGAATTGACTTTGAATAATAGTCATTGATCTCCATCATCTATACTTCTTTCGAAATATCTGCAACAATAATCAAACAATTATTCTAGATTATGTAATTATGTCTTCTTTAATTGTGAAAAAGAGTATACTCTTATGCATTCAATTATTATTATTATTTATGCATAAAAGTCGCATAGGAGTCTACATGTTAATATAAATAAAAGATCACAAGTTCTTAATGAAACAAAAGCTCTATAAAAATATAGCTTTTGAAATAAAACCTAAAAGCCATTATTCCAACATATTACAATAATCAAACAAAATGAAAAAGAGGTAGCCAAATCCATCGAGAAAACCCAAGCGAGGTACATTTGAAAGAAGATAAGGCCAAACACAGGGATACCAACAGAGAGAACAAGGACTACCAAAAGCAGATCAATAACACACTTGGGATCGAAAAGGCTCAACATGATCGCTCTAACACCTGCAAGACAAAGCAACCTCCAAAAAAGAATAAGAACATAACAAAAAAAGTAAAGACAACAAAAATAACCCCAAAGGGAAAAGGCTTGGGAAGACCAAGAACCAAACCAAATAGTTGAAATACAAACCCACAACCGAGCAATCAAAAGAAAACTACAAACCCCCCAAGAAAACCCCACCTGAACCCCTAAAACAGAACCCACAACCAACCACCAACCAAACTCCACTCGAAGTCACTACCAAAATAACAAACCCACTAAGAGGCCAAACCACCATAGCCAAGAGAAGCCCCACGAAGGGAAACCCAAAACGACAACCAAGAGATCAAACCAACAGACGGACAGAGCCACCACAACCAAGAGACCAACCACACCAGAACAAGGCACAAGCTACCATCTTCTTCCGTTTACAACAACCTTAAAGAAGGTTTAATCAGCGATGCGAATCACATTCAAGCCATACAAGGCTTGAAACTCCTCCTCAGACACAATCTTATCATCCTCACCAACCTTAGGTAGCCGAAGAATGACAATCATCCAGCCAATTAACCAAATTGATCCACATAACTACATAAGTATCCTTAGAATTCAAAGCCAATTAAGCTTACAAAGTATCACAATAAATAAGAGAAATTGAGACATCAATTAAAGGCACTTTATCTATCGCATCCACATAATTAGGCAATACAACAGGTTCCAAAGCAGCTAAAGGAGACTCATCCAATCCCTCCCTGTTGGCACCACCAAACCTTACAATAACATTATCCAAAACATTAATCATAGGTAGAGTGGTAAAAGTCACTAAATTACCCACAATATCATAACCATCAACCGGCAAAGAAGTATCATTGGAAGAAGATATTAAATGCTTGACATCCTTATCAATGTATAATAGGATCAGGATTATCAAACTATTATGATCACTTTCCAAACTATTTAAAGAATTAGTAAGAGAAGTTGTATTCGGAGGAGAATCGACCATATTATTAGCACACCCATCTTAAGATAACAATTTAATAGGAGAAGCCACTAATTCATTTCCAATTGACACATTATCAATCACATCATTATGAACATTCATAGGTACATTATCTAGGTCCTCAATGATAATATGGTCGACAATAGCAATGGTTCTGCCCCTCACATCATCAATTATTGCCTACTACTACTATCATCCAACTATCGTCACAAGACTGTCATTGCCTAATATCTTCTTTTGAACCATCATTATCTGACCTTCATTATTTAACCATTGTGCCTCCTAGCTATTATAGTTCGTTTTCCACTATTCAACGACCATCGTCTGATTATCATGTGCAATAACCCGTACTATGACTTTGCCAATTTTTTTGGAGACATTATAACTCCAAATTAAAAAAAATTTTCTTTAATCATAGTATTTTACTTACGGGAATTTTTTCATAATTTTTGGACACCCGTGAAAATTCTTAAGAAATTGGTACATATTAGTACAAGTGAGGATTTTGGGATCGTTATGTGTCTGATATGCAAACAAATTTCACCGATATTTTTTAAATTTAATGATTTATTTTATGGATATTTTTCTATAAATTTTAAAGTCCCAAATTGATTTATATAATTTTTCTATTAAAAATTGATTAAATTTAATATTTTATTAATATTATATTATTATGTTATTAAAACATCTTAAGCCGCTTAACTTATTTTTATTAAAGTCCCTTATCATTTACAAAAAAGAGAATTTTTTTTAGGAAAATGAGAGGAAAGTAAGGAGAGAGAAAAGATAATTTGATATTTGGGGGCCATGGTGCGATTTTCGTCCATCGACATAGGATTCTTACATTAAGTTCTTTGATGTCTAATAGGATTCTTTGTTATCTACTGTTATGACATTTTGTGCATTTTTACATTAAGTTCAATTATGTTTTATTTATTGTAATGCATTGAAAATGAATGTGAATATGTGATTGATATTAATATTGTTATAGTTTATGATAATAATGTATTTATAAAATATAAGTAAAGACTGATTGACCCGTTGGTTGGAGACTAATGGACCTATATGGGATGGTCGATGGGTTTTTCTTTAAATACTACTATTTTGTATTATCCTATATCGATTCACATGATATTGATTGAGAGTTATAAAGAGTTGATTACTATGTCAACGAACAAAGGGTGACCACTCAATTTACTGAGCTAACAGAAAATTAATACTAATACAATACAAAAAAATACCGTGATAGTTATGACTTCTTACTTATTTAATATGACTACTGAAATACATATTTTTAAGGCATTGTTTTTATTACTGTATGGATTTTTGTAACTTTACATATTTACTATTATTGCACTATTCTAGTACTAATGCAACTAGATTTTTATTATTATCGATTTAGATACTGATATTATTTTATACTAATAATTCATTGTATTGATATTAAGCATATGATATAAAATAATTAGATAACATGTGTACATTCTTATATGATTTTCCTACATTGATTTAATTTCTATAGTCTTTATTATTGTTTTGATTTGATACTTTATTTGATTTTTTTACTGATTGGTATTACGGATACGACTGTTATTTTATAGATTTAATATTCATAGTGGTTTATTGCTTTACAGGCATATGTACTGTAGTATTTTATTGCATATAAAATATACTACTATTGTATATGAATTTTACTATTTCTACATTAATTCAATGATCATATTAATGTAATTGCTATGATTTAATTATTGACATGCATATTACTTCTTTATTGTGCTTTAAATTTAGTCATAGGTTTTGATGACCTGCTGAGCTTTTTAAGCTCATTATACATGCTTAAATGATTTCAAGTCAGGGTAAGATCGAGAGCAGGAGTGTGAGGTTGGTCATGATTCTTTCGGTTTTATTTCTTTTTGTTTTTATTTTATACTCAGGACAGAGTATTTATGATTTGATTTTATAGATTCTGAGTAATATATATAATTTTGGGGATTGATATATATATATATATATATATATATCCCAAATCTCTTTACCAGTTTTGCAAGTTGAAACACGCATGTAATCTTCAGATTTCAAAGCACAGAAAAAACAGTTCAAACATTTTGCATTTAACTGAGCCAAATCACGTTCATCGAAAGTCCATTCAGTAAAAGCAACTTCAGTTTTAACACCATTAATTTCACGAGAAGGTGGAGAATAACCTTCTTGAATAAGCATCCACATGCGATAATCAGTAGATTGTAAAAACGTTGACATGCGGGTTTTCCAAAAATCAAAAGGTAAGTTGTCAAATAGAGGAGGTCGTGTAATCGAATAACCTTCAGTAGTGTTTCTATTTCCTATGTTAGCCATGGATCAAATTCAAAAAGTTTTCAAACTTAATTTTTTCGAATCCCGCTCTGATACCACTTGAAAGTTCGTTCGGGATGTTAAGCCCTATGAACTTAGTCCCAAGCTAACCAAGAGGGGGGGGGGGTGAATTGGTATTTAAAAATTCTTAAGACAAAGAAAGAAAATCACAAACCAAATCACACCACAAAAATAAATGCGGAATTTAAAAGTGCGGAAGCAAGAAAAAGAACACAGAAATTTATAGTGGTTCGGTCGACTCGACCTACGTCCACTCCTTGGAGGCACCCTCCAAGTATTGCACTACAAAACGTGACTCTCCTTTAGCCCCCACAGCTAGGCGGAGAAGCCCTCACAAGAAACTCCTTTTTGCCACCCCGGCAAGGCAGAGAACCTACCTCCTTTTGCTTCCTTCTGAAGCTGGCAGAGAACCACAACCAAAAGCAAACTCCTTACCTCTACCGACCCTTCCACGGACGAGAAACTCCAGACGAAAGACAAGCAGAGCGATCCTTGAGCAACCCTTGTGAATCCCCTCACAAGCTCCCCCTCACAAGATCCTCTCTCTCTCTTTCTCTCCTCAAGGTCTTCTCAGGTCAAGGCAGCAGCCAAAAGGTTTTTTTTTTTTAAATGTTGAAGAAGAGCTCTTTAAATAGAAGAGCTCAAGAGGAGCTCATTAATTGCAAGTAGCCGACTTTATCGTCCAGGCCGATATGGACATCGGCCTGGCCGATTAGTACAAATCAAGGAAGATCGGCCAGAGCACAGCCCTGGGAACAGTCCTGGACGATTGAAATTTGGCTTTATCGTCCAGGCCGAGCTCACGATCGTCTTGGCCGATTAGTTCAAATCAGAGGTAAATCATCCTGAGCACAGCCCTGGGAACAGTCCTGGCCGATTGAAATTTGGCTTGCTCGTCCAGGCCGATCTCACGATCGTCCTGGCCGATCTGATCGTATCAATCATCCTTAATTACTCCCTTGATTTCCTGATCAATTAAGGCATAATTTGGTAATTTCGTCCAGGCCGATCCGGGAATCGTCCTGGCCAATAATTTAAAATATAGTATGCCTAAACTATCTAAGGCGGCTATCTCTTTCTATTTTGAGCTTATCGTCCTGGACGATACACGTATCGTCCAGGCCGATAGGTTAATGTCGGCTGCCTTAATTAAGAATCCTTAATTAGACTTTCTATTTTAAGCCGATCGTCCAGGACGATATGAAAATCGGCCTGGCCGATGTGGGTAAAAATAGAAATTCTAAGTCTCTCAAGTGTGTGTGTGAAGGGTTACATAGCATCAGTATTTTTGATCATTACAAGTAGACTCAAAAGGTGAAAAATAAAATTACAGACTGACTTAACCCTAAACCTACGCAATCCTGAACTTGGCTTCTTCTTGATCGTCCAATCTTCGATTCCTGAAAAGTTAGAAGCAACAAGTAGTCCAAGAGAAAAAGTGTTTGTCAATCATCAAAACATAAGACATGAAAATAGGTTTGCAACATCTTCTATTTAAGAGCTCTTATTCTACCCTTTAGCTAATCTTTTGCTTTTGCTTTGACCTGAGAGAGACAAGAGGAGAGGGAGAATAAAGGAGAGAGAGAGAGAGAGAGAGAGAGAGAGGATATTGTGAGGGTGAGCTTGTGAGGGAGTTCACAAAGGTTACTCCAAGCAAGGATCCATCATAGTCTTCTCCAGTCATCGTCCTTAATTCCTTGGGGGTTCTAAAGAGGTAAACTTCAGCATCTGATCAAGGTTCTCTACTTGCTTCAAGAGGAAGAAAAAGGAGTTGGGTTCTCTTCCTGCTTCAGGAGGAAGCAAAAAGAGTTGGGTTTTCTGCCTGCTTTTGAATGAAGCAAAAGGATAGGAGTTAGGTTCTCTGCCTAACCTGGGTTGATGGAAAGGAGGTTTGTATAGGCTTCTCCGCCTTTTTATGGGGGGAAAAGGAGAGATACTAAGTTTAGTGCAATACTCGGAGGGCGCCTCCGGGGAGTGGACATAGGTCGTGTTGACCAAACCACTATAAATCTATGTATTCTTTATTACTGCTTCCGCATTTATTTTCCGCACTTTGATTTCTGTGGTGAATCTTGATTTTTGTTTTAAGATCGTGTTTTGATCGAAAGATTTTTAAAATATCAATTCACCCCCCTCTTGGTTAGCCTTGGGACTAGTTCATAAGGGCTTAACATCCCTAACGAACTTTCAAGTGCCATCAGTACACTTTCAAGAGAATCATTGGGGAACATATTGTATTTATATTCCATCAAAGAAAAATAATTTATTTAAATAATATTTCATTTAAAGGATTCATGTCATTATTATTCGACAAGTTTTACGCTGGCTGTCGACTACCTAACGCAACCCTCCACTTTTTGCTTGAGTAGATCTAAAATGGAATATATGGAGTGTAATTTTAGTAGTAATAAACCTAGTGAAGGGATTGCGGCTTTGGGCGATCATGTCATTAATAAGAGTACACATTTTAGATATCTTAGATATATTATTCAGAGTGATGGTCAACAGAATTCAAGTTGGATGGTTGAAGTGGAGGAATGCATCAGGCTTATTGTGTGATTAGAAAGTACCCCTCAGACTTAAGGGAAAATTCTATAAGATGGTAGTGAGGCCTGCAATGCTTTATGGTGCTGAATGTTGGCCATTAAAAGAGAAGCATAATACTAAGTTAAGTGTGGCAGAGATGAGGATGCTCAGGTGGATGAGTGGCTTTACCCTTAGACATAGAATAAGAAATGAGCATATACGTGAAAAGGTTGGAGTAGCTCCAGTAGAAGATAAGATTAGAGAGAGTCGCCTTAGATGGTTTGGTCACATAAAACGGCGACCTTTCAATGACCCGGTTAGGAGAGTAGAGGTATTAGATTTGACTTATGTTAAGAAAGGTAGAGGCAGACCTAAAAAGTCTTGGTTAGAAAACATTATGAATGACCTTTCTTTATTAGATTTAAACGAGAATTTGACCTTTAATAGTACACAATGGAGAAAAAGGATTAATGTCGACCCCATGTAGTGGGATAAAGGCTTGATGTTGTTGTTGATATTTTTGTAGTGTTTCATTTAAATTATTTTTTTTATTTTAAATTAAGTGATAAAATCTCCACGAAAATATGTTTTAATTGAGTAGGATAATTATTATAGCTGAAGTAGATAGTACTAGTATTTTACAAGTAAATATTTTTCCTCGTGGGATCAATGCTCTACTTTATCACTATATTATTTGATTTGGCACATATACATGCATATATTAAATGGGATTTTTTTTTTTTAATATCAAAAAAATCTAAGCATAGTTTAGAAATTAATAGAGCTTTAAATCTTTTTTACAATTTCATAGGTTACTCCACCGCCCCATCAATATTCTCTTATTTATAATTTTAAAGAGGGAGTTGAATGTAAACATGAATTATGGAGGTCAACCTTAGACTCTAAAGTTTTTATTTGAGTGGAGCTAAAATTGAATATATTTAGTGTAATTTTAATTGTAATTGATCTAGTGTGGGGATTATAACTTTGGACCATCAAATCATTAATAAGAGTACATGTTTTAGTTATCTTCAATCTATTTTTTAGAGTGACTGTAAAATAGATGGGGATATTATTTTTAGAATTAGTGTTGGATGGTTGAAGTGGAGGAATATATCGGGCTTATTGTGTGATAAAAAAGTCCCCCTCAAACTTACAAGAAAATTTTATAATATGGTGATGAAACCTGTAATGCTTTATGGCACATAATGTTTGCCCTTAAAAGAGAAGCATAATATTAAGTTAAGTGTTGTAGAGATGAGGATGCTCAGGTGGATGTGTGGCTTTACTCTTTGAGATATGATTGAAATGAGCTTATATATGAAATGGTTGGAGTAGCACCAATGGAAGATAAGATTATAGAGAGTCACCTTAGATGGTTTGGTCATATAAAGTGATAGCCTCCCGATGATCGATAAGGAAAGTTGACATATTAGATTTGGCTTATGATAAGAAGGGTCGAGGATGACCTAAAAGGACTGCTTTAATTTGAGAGCCTGAGTTTGTGTTTTGATAATAGCAAACATTAATGGATTGTATTTACCTTCTCTTATGTTTAATTATTACATATATTTTTTATGTGTAATAATATTTTAAGTTTAAGATACACCAAGTATGACAGATAGCTACGGCTCAAGATTGGATAGTTTAGGTTTGATCTAAGCAAAAGTCTATGATTTTAATTTATTTATTTTTATTTCTTCAGTCAAATGTAATGTTAAGGTGTATGTTAGCTTAGCAACCATGCACACATACATGGGAGAGTGAAATTAAATATTTTAATTTTTTTAAGGATCCTGCAAGATAGTCTGGATCATAATGTACAATCGATATAACAAAATTTATTTAAAAAATTTATTTAAATGAGAAAAAATTAAAATAAAATAAAACTAATCATACTATATGACCACAAAATTATATAGGATGATAAAAAAACTTTAAGAACCCCCGACATTTGTTAAATTAGGCTGAAATTTAAATTTAATATTTTTATATTCATGCTGAATGAACCTAATCATATTATATGATGTTTAGAATATTATCTAATTTAGTCATGTGAATAATCAATTTAATATCCTTAATTTTAATTTTTTTATCGTATAATATGAACAGGATCATATTATACGATCAATAAAGATGATATTTTTGTTATCCCAAGATTCATCCTGGATAAACTATAATTTAGTTAAACTAATTATAATGTACAACTAATCATTCATGCAGTATGATCTTAATTGATCGTACTGTACTAAATGATAATTGTAGAGTAGTAATAAGCAGAAATGAATAGATCGTACTATAATAAATGTATAATATATATTATGAACATTGAAGATTTGAACTGATCATATTGTACTAAATGGTGATCGTATAGTATTAATAGGTCTAATTTTAAGAATCATACTGAACGATCCTACGATTGTTATATATGAATAATAATGGTTGAATTAATTTTTAGGATTTTTTAAAGCCCTCTATTTAAGCTTTCTAATTAAACTTTATAAGAGTTTTTTTAACAGTCATTAGATTGATTCTTCTGAGAGAAATCATGAAGAGAGAGCCTTGAGCTTAGGAGAGAAAGGGTGAAGTTTGTTGAATATGGAGAAGAACCTTGTGGGAGTCAAGAGAGTGTGAGAGGGAGTTTCACATAGTCACTGTCTTGAACTTGCACCTAAGATCCTCCATGTATCAAGGTTTGTCTTGAGGAAAATTTTGTGATAAAGACCCCTTTAGTGTCAAAGGGCCCAGCTACTCTGTAACACCAAAGAAGGTGAAAGTGATTTGAGATTCTATGCCTTCATTATGAGAGTGAAAAGGATTTGAGGTTCTCTGCCTTCACTAGAAAGGTTAAAAAGAATTCCAAGTTCACTTCCTTCACCAAGAGAGTGGAAAAGCTTCTAGGGACTCTACCATCACTAGGAGGGTGAAAAAGCTTCATGGTTCTCTTCCTCAGCATGAGGGAAAATTTGATTTTAGTACTCTATCTCACCGACTTGGTGGAAGAGATTATGTAATGGCTTCTTCGCCTTATTATGTGGTCTAAAGAAGAGACACCAAAAGTTTAGTGCAATACCCAGAGAGGAGGACTCCAAAAAGTGGACGTAGGTCTAGTTTTGACCAAACCCCTATAAAATCTAGTGTATTCATTCTACTTTACTTTCTACATTTATATTTCTTATGTTTTAATTTCTCGTGCATTTATTACTTCTACAAAATTGTGATTGGATTACCAAGTTTTATTTTAATTGATTCTTATTGGAAAATAAAATAAAGAAAAATATTTTTTTTTGTTATGAAAATAAAAATGAGAAAATTTAATTAGATCTTCCACTTCCATTTGTAATTACTTTAAAGAAGAGACACCTCGTTGAATTACGATCTTATATATGAAGGTGCTAGGGCAATAGCGATTCAATAACGATGATCAATAGATATTTGTTTGGGGAAGAATCTAAGTAATTACGTTGATTCAATGAGGTTTAACAACCTCCCTTAAATATTCAAGGAAGTGGTTAGAAAATATTAGAAAAACTAGAATTTGACTCAACATAGAATGCAATATAGAAGAAGGATTCATGTAGCTGACTCCACATAGTGTGATAAAGGCTTGATATTATTATTGTACAAGCTAACATTTCATCATTATATTTCAATAAGTTATAATAAGAATTTTAATTCATAAGGAATACTTTAAGTAAACTAAATAAAATTACAAGCATATGGTTGTTGCTTTTAATTACCATAATTAAATATTTTAATGTTATTTTAGAAAATTTGATGCATATCTAAAGTTTTTAAAAATATTCAAATTTGTTAGCATAAAAATTAACTATTTAATAAAAGATTAGAGATATCTAATTTAAGTTTATTATCAAAATTTAATAATATATCAAAAAATTAATGTATTATATTATATTATGAGAAAACCAAACCCTATTTGAAAAATTTTATGAACCTCTAAGACCCTTCTAAATGTTTATACTCTTAATTATGATATTTAAAGTTCTGAGTTATCAAACTTGATTTATCTTGAGTATTTTTATGCTCAAACTTACACATTTATGAAAACAATACACTTAAAACACTTGACATAAATCTTAGAATATTTAAATATACTTGTTATCATTAAAATCAATATAATAGGCCATAAGGCTCATAAATCTAACAATCTCTCTCTTTTCTATAATGTTTAATTGGTGTTGGCCATAATTTTTATGAAGCCACGCACTAACATTGCATCATTATTTTATCATTATATATATTATGCAATTAGTGTATATAATAAATAATAATTCCCCTTCTAAATTTATGCATGTAATAAGTTTATGGCCAACTTATTATTCTTCTCCTCCTTTATAATATAAAAAAGAAAAATAAAAATCTACTTTTAAGTTTAAATATTATGATCTAACTCCCAAGCATGCATCTTAATATGTAAAATATTTCTTATGCTATTGGTTTTGTAAGAATATTTATAAATTTTAAACCTTTGTTTTCAAATTATATCTATAACACCATTATTAACATGATCTCTAATATAATAGCATTTAATCTCTCACTATTTGGAATACCACAATATAATGACTTTTGAAGTACCACAACCTAACCTAGGTGTTTGTAAATGTAGAAAGTTTTGCTTAACTTGAATCTCATCATTTTTCATATTTTTTTTTATATTAATTCATATATGTTTAATTTGAAATATAAAGGTGACATATTTTAGTTATTTTACCTAGGGGTGTAAGTAAGCCGGTGATGTGCCATGGCTTCAATTGGTGCTTACTTTGAGTTGATGTGGAAATATGCTTAGATTTTTTTTGATATAAAATTTACATAATCCCACTTAAACAGCACAAGTATTTGTTTCAAATTAATTAATAAAATGGTAGAGAGAAGTGTTGCTCTCATGAGGAAGTATTTTTCTTAATTGCAATCAAGTTACTATTGCTTACTCTAAATGCAAAATTTATCTTATTGAATGTAAAAATGGATGTTTTTAAGTTTTTTTCACGAAAAGAAACTTGCAAAAAATTGATATAAATGGAAATAATTTTGTTTGGATCAATGAACTCAAAACAACATAGCTTTTCTAATAAGACTCTTTATTCTAGATGTGGATCACAGTATATGCATCCTTAGATCTATGTTGAGCTTGTAGGGGTGAAAAGAAAAGTTTAAGGCCTTCCTACATATATACTATCTCCATAGAGCATAGAAAGTTTAACATCCTTTGTCTTGGTATGTCAACATCACATTTATATACTATTAATTATTCCAATATTTATCCATTTATGCTATATATCACACTAGATATTAACCACATACATGACCATTACATGCATTAAATAAAAAAAATGAGATATAATGAAAACATCTATAAAATAATTTAAAGTACAAGGGTCTACATTAGTACATACTAGGTGTTTACATCATAAGCTAAAAATTGGAGATTTAGCTAGACATTGATAACAAAGAAAGTAAAATCATATTCATTTCATTCACATGAACAAGATTTAGGAGAATGAATAAGAAAAATATCACCCAAAAAAATCAATTGATATTATCTACACTCCTTCCCACAATAGATTTGCTTACACAATAGAAGTTATGATCACCCAAAAGAAAATATCTTGTTCTTCTCTAGCCTCCCTTAAACTTTCCTCTAATGGATAAACTAGAGGAAGACACTACAAAGTATAAGACTCCAGTGAAATGATAGAACTCCCTAAATAAAAAAAATTAAATAACTATTTATACATGTATAAAAATTGGTTCGGGAACCATCACACTTGAAAACTTAACATTGTGATGGTGTAAATTGAATTAGCATCTCAGAGTTATGATTTCTACTCTAATGTGACACTGAACTGACCTGACATAATTACTGGGTAAATAGATGCATCTTTTTGGCTGAATAGGTGTGGCTCCTCAATTTGATAACTGCTCCACCATAGCACTATAAAATTTGAGTTATACAACACTTAAAAGTACAATCTTGCATTGTGGAATTCCAATGATTGGCATTCCAATATTCAATTTTTTGAGACATTAGTGATGTGATGCTAATTTATGGCACAACGACACTGTAAAATACTATAGTGCTGGCCTAGTCTTCATTCAAGCACTGATCTTTCCAAAATTTCAGAGCAGTCTACACTGTAATGTTAAAATTTGGTGCTGCACTATAACTATCGAAGCTGTTGTGTTATATAGGGCGCTACAGTGTTGTTCAAGACTTATAATTTTTTTTCTTTTTTTTTTAATACTTTCTACATATACATAATTCAAATAATACATTTTATTAATTTTAAATATAATAAATAGTACACAATTCACACATAATAAATTTCCCCTAGCTTAAACTCTTGTTTATCCTCAAGTAATGGTTAAATCACCTATTGATCAACTTAATAGCAAAAATAATAATTTGATAATTTAAAATTACTAAAATATAAGATAAGCACAGTCTAGAAGTAATTTGGAATGAACAAAGTTATAAGTCTAATTTGAAATGTTATAATAATTATCCCAATTTGTCACCCTTGTTATTTCTTATATTGAATATATTTATTATGAGTATATGTGAAAGAATGACTTTTTGTTTTTAGAAATGAATAATATGTCATTTAACAAATTAGTTGTCTTTATAGTTAAATTGAAAGTTCAATATTGTACAATCATATGTATTAGTTCACTTATCTTATCTCATTAGATTTAAGTATTAGGGTATTTTTGGATTTGAGCTTCAACAGATACTAATTTTTTAATGCACTTATCTCTTTTCTTTTGTCATATTTCATCTTTTATTTTTCATATTTTTTACTTTTTTTTCATGATTATGAAGTGCATGTTCATAATTTTTAATATCAATTTAGCTTTAATCCTCTTGCGACCCTAATTGATTTAGTGTAAGGATTTAATAATGACACTAATTCTATATCTATATTTATTAGGATCTTTCCAAATTAATTTACTCATCACTTCTTTTTCTTAAACTCAATTATTCATTCTTCAATTTGTAGTTAGTATATTAGTGTATAGTTTCTAATTCAACATAGGTCAATAGTTTAAGTGATCTATTTTAGTTAATTATTAATATTTTCAAATTAAGAATTATTATATAATGGTCATTCAAAATATTATATAGGGTTTTATTATTATCTTAATTTTACAAAATTTTTAAATATTATTTTTATTCTATCTAAATAAGAAATCAAAAGTACAAGAGCTATATAGAGGACTAGACTCAACAATTAAGTAAAAAAGAATTTAAATTAAATGTAAACCACAAAATAAAATTGTGTACTATAACAAGCAAAAGCTAAACATAAAATAGCATGCCTTTTCATTGAATGATTAAAAGCTCATGGCAATGAATATACATTACTAAAAATAGTAGAGATAATTAGTGCCTAAAGAACCAATCCTAATCCTTCTCCATACAAAACTTGTGGTCAATGTTCTTATTAGAATAACATCTAATAGCCATGGTCACAACTCACTTTCACATCAGATCACATGATAGGACCCCCCTAAGAAAAATAAATAAAAGAAAAAATTAGCTACAAATAAAAATGGCTACATCCATCTCTCTCTCTCTCTCTCCTACAAATAAAAATGGCTACATCCATCTCTCTCTCTCTCTCAAAAAAAAAAAAAAAAAAAAAAAAAACTTAAAAAAAAAAAAAAAAAAAAAACATGTAAAGAACAACCAAAGAAAACAACAGCCATCAACATCAACTAGAATCAGGGTCCTCCTCAATATAATCATCTCTAGCTGGTGGGTTCCAAATAAAAGGATCATAAGTAAGAGCAGGAGGGAATTGTATCTGATCAAGGTGCTCAACAAATAAACTGCACCTAAACATATAAACCAAAGCATTATTTAATTCAAAAGTATATTTGTAGTTCTTCTCCTAATGATCCATATAATGGGCAACTCTCATCTTTATCTCCTCTTTCCACTCATTCGCATTATCATAGAAATCTAACCCCCCATCCATCTGGCAACTCAAGTCAACCACCTGCTCTTCCAAAGATATAGGAGTCTTAGAACTCCTTCTACTACTATGCCTACTTAATGCCCTGAGCTCACTGGGTCCTCCCTCATCATCACCTCCTCCTGATTTCTTAAAGCTTTCTATTTTCCTTTTAGTAAGGGTATAAATTAATAAGAAAAAGTTACTCTTCATTTTGATCTTCCCTCACACTAGCACTGACACACAAAGCATAGATAAGAAAAGGATGACCCAAGCACACAGAAATAGTATCCTTAATAATATAAGTCAAAGAAGAGTATATAATCTTTCCTACATCTATAGATTAACCAACTTGAATGGTATATTTTAGCATGACTCAGTCCATGGTCACCTCACTAATATTTTTGCTTAGAAAAGCATCGGCAGAAAAAAATAATGCAAGATTTAAAAGTTTGGGTTAAAAAAGATGCAGGAAAATTGATAATTTTATTCTCTCTCTTCTTCCAACTAGCCCACTATTGCCCCTATCTGGAATCAACTGCTTGCTTACAATGATCAAGCGATGATGTTACTCACCCTGAGCAGATATGAATCTACTTTTATTAAAGGATGAAGATGCACACTTCTTTCCAAACATCTTAGGGGCCATTTCTCTCTTACACTCACAAAAATACAATGAATACAAAGATTGAGGAATGAAAGATTAGTAAAAATATAGTGAAACCATTCTAAAACATGGGTTCCTATTTATAAACAATCATAGCACTGAGACGATGAAGAAAATGGTGTTACAGTGCTAAGAAAACTACAAAATAATAAATAAGTCAAACTAACAAATACTGTAACAACATAAAATATGTGGCACTATGGTGATCTCATTAGGAAATGAAGCGCCAGCTTTTTCAACTAGACAACAGCTGGACGTTTAATGCATATGAACGTTACGGTGATGTAAAAGACCACCGCCATGATACTCTAATTATAATAATAATGATTTTGACTAGTGTTGCAGTATTGGAAATAGCTCTATACCACTTAATAAAGTATCATAATATAAAATTTATGAAAGTATAGATTATTTATGTGAAATCCCTTAAGTAAAAGAAGATAAACTCTTAAACGTTAAGGCACATTTAGGTGTAATTATTGAAATTTTATTTAAGAAACGTCGCTCTTAAGCGTACTCATCCTGGAAAAATTCTCGAGGCCCTTACGCCAAAGTGAACAAAATCTCGATAGTCAAGAGTTTGAGTTGTTTCAATTCAACTGTGCCACCATAACCAATATAGAAATAACGGATTAATGCTACAGCGCTTGAGCCTGTAATTTGGAAAATAAGAACTGCGGCATTTATAGATATGGTACTGCGATGGTATAATTTAGAGATTTTCTTGAAACTTCAACGCTATAAAATTAATTTTGAATGTCGCGGCACTTGAAAAGAAAACATTGTGCACTTTAAAGGATAGTGCCACGGCACTACTTCAATTTTAGCATAGAAATTTTTCATTGATAAAATTTTTCATAATTTTATCAAAATCAATATTAATAAGTTTTATAAATAATACACCACATTCACATATCATAAATTATAAAAATAACAGAAAAAATATAAATCACAAAACATAATAAAAGATAAAAACATAAAATAGAATTGAGGTGCCTCCCAATACGGTGCTAAATTTATAGTTTTCAGGCAGACTTGCCAAGATATATCAGTTTGGCTATAGTGCACCACTTTTGCCTTCTTATGAAATTTTCTCTACAATCTTTCTCTTTCTTCTTAAGGTGATCTTGATCCTCAACTAACTCTAATAGTATCTAATTTTTTAGAAATTGCTACTACCCGAGTAATAAGAATTGACAAAGCATGTGATTCATAAACTCCAACTACTCCCTTAGGATTTATCCTATCAGAAGGCCATTGAAAATTATTTGTATCCATTTTCTCATTTAATTCATATGCTTACTTAAATGGCTTAGACATTAAAAATCCTCCTGCTACTGCATCTATGATTGGCCTAAGGGATCTTACCAATCAATGATAAAAAGTCTAAATAACTAACTAATTTGATAAAACATAATGAAAGCATTTTCTAAACATTTTTTTTAAATCTCCCTCAACTTTTATAAATTGATTTTCCCTCAAACTAGAAAAAAGTTGTTATATTCTTTCTAAGTTTGGCAATTTTTATGACGAGAAAACTTAGCTATTAATTTCGGTGCCAACTTATTCCAAGTGGTTATAGAGCTTGGGGGAAAAAGAATTCAACACATCTTATCTTTATCTCTTAAAAAATTAGAATAAAATGAGTTTAATAGCATCATCACTTACAATATTATAATTAAATAGTGTATACATTTCTAATAAATTAGTTACGTATAACTTGGGATCTTAAACAGAAGTTCCTCCACTAAAAGAAAATCACTATTGTCGGCGGTTTGTTCCGGGGTTACCATTAGGTTTCAGGTGGTTTTTAAAAATGTAGGCGGCTTGTCGGCGGTTCAGAAATTGCCGGTAAAAACGACGGCAATTTTTTTCTCCGGCAGTGTATACCGCCAGTTAGGTTTCGGCGGTTTTCCGGCGGTGTATACCGTCGGTTAGGTTCCGACAGTCAAAGCATCGGTGATCGCCGATTTTGTATCGGCGACGTATCGACCATTCAACAGCCGGTAAAGTATCATCATTATTATAGCATTGACCGCTGGTAAGCCATAGGCCCCAAATTGAAAATTTTGAATTATTTGAATTATCATAGCCTTTTAATGCAAAGTTATTGGATTAGATAATTAGTCTATTAATACTATGATGAATTCCTTATGTTATAGGGTTAACATAGTCACTAAGAGATCTAAAATGATCATGATCTTATACTGGGTTAGTTATTTCTATTTTTTTTATTTTTGTAAGGGTCCTTTCTATTTGGGTCAAACAACAAGGACTCCTTACTAAATCTACTAAGTATAAAATAATAATGAAGAAAGTAAAATAAAAATTACAAGCTAAATAATCAACAAAACACTTTTTTGGCTTTTTCAAAATTTTATCAAACAAAATAAAGATACATGATACAATTTTATTTAAATATGCACTTGTTTCAACAATATAGTTAAAATTATAATACGCATGTTAGTTTCCTTGCAATGACACCAAAAATTTAATAGGACATGGCTTGAATTGGTGCTTACTTTGAGTTGATGTATAAATATGCTTAGACTTTCTATGATATAAAATTTATGAAAGCCCACTTAAATAATACAAGTATACATACTAAATTAAGTAATGAAGTGACAGAGAGCAGTGTCGATCCCACAAAGAAGTGTTATGCTTAATTATAATCAAGCTATTGTTATTTACTTTAAATACATAATTTATCCTACCGAACATAAAAATTGATGTTTTTTTATTTTTTTCTCCGCAATAGAAACTTGCAAGAAAATTTGATACTAATGAAAATAAAATATTTTGGACTAATGAATACAAGACAATATAGTTTTTCTAATGATACTCTTTATTTTAGATGTGAATCATAGCATATACATCCTTAGATCTCTGTTGAGCATGTTCGGGTGAAAAGAAAAGTTTAAAACATTCCTATAATTATACTATCTCTATAGAACCTAGAATTTTTAATATCTTATGTATAGGTATATCAACATTCCATTTCAATACTTCTAATTATTCAAATATTCTTTTGTTGAGGCTATATATTACACTAGATATTAACTACATTCATAGTCATTGCATACATTAAATGAAGAATGAGATATATTAAAAATATCTATAAAATAATTTAAAGCATAAGAGTCTACATAAGTACTTACTACGTTGTACATCATTAGTGCAAAACTAGAGATTTAGCCAAACATGGATAACAAAGAAAGAAAAAATCATATTAATTTCATTCAAATGAAAAATATACATGAAAATGAATAAGAAAAATGTCACCTATAAGGATCAATTGATATTCTCCACTCTCCTTCTTGCTACAATAGATTTGCTTACACAATAGAGGTTAAGATCTCCCAAAAGAAAGTATCTTCTTCCTCCCTAACCGCCTTTAGACTTTACTCTAAGGGAAAAAGTAGAGGAAGACATTACAAAGTACAAGACTCCACTGAAATAATCATAGAACTCCATAAATAAAACAACTAAAAATTTATTTTTACATGTACAAAATGGGTTCAAGCACCATAGCGCTCGGCAAGTTATTGTTGTGGTAGTGTAAATTGAACTAGTGCCTTGGCGCTATAATTCTACTCCACTGAGATGCTGGGCTGACCTGGTAGGGTTACTAGGTAAATCGATGTGTCTTTTGGTTGAATAGGTGTGACTCCTCATTTCGGTAATTGCTCTATTGCGATGCTATAAATTTGAACATTACAGCACTTGAAAGTATAATTCGGTGATGCGGCGTTCTAGTGATTGGCGCTCTGGTGTTCAAATTTTGAGACACGTGTTGCGGTACTGCTTTCTAGCACAACGGCACTAACCTAGTCTTAGCTGGGTGCTGATCTTTCCAAAATTTCAGAGAGGTTGGTGTTGCAATGTTAAAATTTGGCGTTGGAACGCTGTGGCTGTCTACACTACAATGTTATACATGTGGAAGCTGCGGTGTTATTCAACACTTGTAATTTTTTTTTATTTTTCTGAATTTTTTCAGCACAAACATAACTCAAACAACATATTTTTAATGATTTTAAAAGTAATAAACAATACACAATTTACACTTAACAACCGGCTCTATCTCAACTTGCTAATGAGCTCAAGAGTGAAGTTTATCGAGCTTCGGGCTTGACCTCAAACTCAAGCTCGTACATTAAATGAGCTTGAGTTCGATATTGATGATACTTGACTCGTCGGCTAGTGAGCTCACTCATTTAGGTTGATAGTAAAAAAAATACTAAATTTCCCAAAAAAAAAAAAAATACTAAAAGTTGTGTTTCTTTTTTAAAAAAATGAGTGTTTCTCTAAATGCAGCTAAAAAATTTACAAAACATTTATTGCATTTAATGCAATTAATACATGCAGACTTCTACCAGGTATTTTTTGGGGAAAGCCGCATGCTACTCTTTGGTTAAAAAAATCATTATTATTATTATTATTATTATTATTATTTTTAACTTGCTCTTGCTAGTCTCCAAAGAAAAAACCTATTCTTCATCTTCAAGACTACAACTTTCATCTTCTCTAACGAGTTGGCTAGTAAGCTCGTCAATGTTTCTCCAAAGATCCTGAATTCGGCTCGAGTGTAACTCCGGAAGTCATGCCTCCTTGTTTCATCCTTTCTCAGGTGAGCCAAGCTCCGGAGTTGGTGTCCCGAGTTTGATTCTCATCATCATTCACCGTCGAGCCAAGCCCACCATAACTCCGGCGACCAGATGTTCCAACTTCTCTGGTGAGTCTAGCTCACGAGTCAAGCTCGAGCCCACTTTAACTTCGATGAGTCGAATTCTAGCTTGCCATATGAGTTCAATTCGAGCTTGAGCTGGAGTTGGAGCTTGCCGCTGAGTTGACGAGTGAAGTTCGAGCATGCTTAAGCTTGATCTTGCGCTTGTCTCTAAGTTGATGAGCTGAACTAATGCAAGCTCAAACTCGAGCTCAACTCGACTTATTTAGATCCCTAATTTTACTTGAAGATCTAAGAAAGAATATGTTCTCATATAATATTTATTTCAATTTTCGTAGGCACTAATGATGAAATCTTATGACACGAATTTTATTTATGCTTCTAAATAATCTTCTTTATAAATAATGTAATAATAAATAATCAATTATATATATATATATATATATATATATATATTTCCTAAGTCATCTCGTTTGTTTTGATAGACCTATTGAGTTTCTATTATTTTAATTACGGGTCTTAGGACTAATTAACAAACATCATTTATTTCATATTAATTTATTTTTTCTTCCCTAAAAACTATACAGAAAATAATATTAAAAAAAATTTCAAAAAAAAAATATTAATAAGGTATAATTAAAAAATGCAAAATAGTGAAAATAAAAGAAAACATGAGAAAATAAATTAAATTTATATTCTATTTAAAAAAATATAATTTTGATTTATATGTTTTGCATAAATTCAATTTAATTATTTCGTCCGATTTAAATTATATTTATATTATACTGGTTTTGCTTATTTTTGTTTAATTCTGCTTTAAAATTTCGCCTTTCAAAATTAGGAAGAATAAAAGATATCATAACTTTTACAAATTTGGTTTTCGCTCTGCTAGGGTTTCGTTTTTCTTCCTCTCCTGCTGAGCATCTCCTCCTCCGCCGCCCCTCTGGCTTGGCCGGAGGCTTTCCTGCATGGAGTCTCCACTTCTCTCCTCTGGTTTTCCTCCTCTCTCTTCCTCTGCTGCTACTGCACCGGTCTCTTTTGCGTAACTGGAGTCAAATTTTTGCTCCCGCGCCATCCTCTGCTCCAAAAGTCTTCAACTTTTCGCATCATCCTTCTGAACCGGACATCATCCCCTTTTCGAGTGAGAAGCTTGCTAAGGGTGGTGACGATTGGAACCTTTGCCTCGTCGGCTACTCCATTGGCCGTAGACCTTATTATGAAGCTTTGCTGGGAGCTATCAACAAAACTGGGTCTCTCAAAGGTTCGCTTCAGCTTCTCTCCCTAAGCGATGGTGTTTTCCTCTTGCGATTTTCTTGTGTGGAAGATTATGATATGGCATGGTCAAAAGGTGTGTGGTTCTTGCTCGGAAAGCCCTTTGTTCTCCAGAAATGGCACCCAAAGTTCAAGCCAAAAAGAGAAAATTTCTCATCGGTGCCTATATGGGTAAAAATTCATGACCTCCCCTTGGCTTGTTGGAACTCAGAGGGAATCTCGCGTATAGCTAGCAAAATTGGCGTTCCTCTTGCTGCTGATCAACTCACGGAGCAAAAAACTCGCTTAACTTTCGCCAGGATCTGTGTACTGGTTGACTGCAATGCAACGTATCCTGATGAAATTAAGGTTTCTTTGGATGGTGATGTGGTGGCATTGAAGGTGCAATATGAATGGAGGCCTGTTCCCTGTGAACACTGTAAGTCACTTGTTCATTACTCCTCCTCTTGTCCCCTGAATCCAAAACTTGCTGAGAATTTACAAGGAAATTCTTTCTCAAACAATCGTGGTAGAAGTCAAAGTAAGAAACCTACCAACCGTTTCCCTTCTAAGCCTCCCACCTCCAACAGACCTCCCCGGTCGGACTCAAGACCTAAAGATGTGCCTATCTCCTCTTTGGCTGGGCCTTCTTCACTTCCACCCACTAATACTCACGTCAATAGCATTGGGCAGCCACTACATTATCAAACTCATTCCCCTCCCCCTTCTCCTAGCAAGGTCTCTACGCAACCTAAACAGTTGGTTATTGAAAATCCGGCAAATACTCCTCCCATGCAGACCAGCCCTAGTAATGTGGAACCACAGAATGTTACTGCTGTTGCTAGTATTCCTAATCTTAATATCCCCACTAAAGAAATCTCTGATTCTTCATCTTCTATGCTGAACAAGTCGCATGCTTCGACCACAGCCATCACTTCCCCTAACAAATTTGAAGTGTTGAATTCTCAATCTGATGCTGATCATCAGGATGTTTTGGACAACAGCCACGACAAAGTTGGTAATTCTCTGAAACAGCCGGGGAAAAACAAGAAGCAACAATTTGTTGAGTCATCCAAAAAATCTGCTAAGGGAAAGCAGAGTAAAAAATCCCAAAATCAATCATCTTTCTAATGTTTCTTCCTAACATGGGAGTTTGGAATGTTAGAGGTTTTAATAAGTCTGAAAAAGTTCTAAGCTGCAAGCGGCTTATTTCTTCTTTCAAGCTGGACCTACTCTGTCTTCTTGAAACCCGTATTCCCGGATCTTCCCTACTGGATCCTTTTTTTGATGCTTCTCACTCTCTTTTCTCTAATGAAGCGAGTCACAATAATTTTAATCTATCATCCTCTGGGAGGATTTGGATTAAATGGAATTCTGAAAAGATCAATTTCTCTCCCACTCTTGTCACCCCTCAGATGATCAATGGGATTATTACTGCCGGCTCCCATTCTTCATTTCAGATCACTTTTGTCTATGCTGCTAACAATGCCACGGATAGGAAGGAACTTTGGTCCTCTATTAGTATGGTTGTGTCTCCATGTGATACTCCATGGGCGGTTTTGGGGGACTTTAATTGTTGTCGGTATGCCAATGAGAAATCTGGAGGCTCGGCTCTTCATCAGTCCAACTTGCTTGATCTTAACAGTATGATCTTCTCAAATACAGGTTGCTCCTCCATGTGATACTCCATGGGCGATTTTGGGGGACTTTAATTGTTGTCGGTATGCTAATGAGAAATCTGGAGGCTCGGCTCTTCATCAGTCCAACTTGCTTGATCTTAACAGTATGATCTTCTCAAATTGTCTGGTGGATCTTCACTCTGTTGGTAACTTCTTTACTTGGTTTAATCAGCAAGCTGTTAATCCTATTTTTATTAAATTTGATCGGGCTCTTGTTAATGAGGAATGGATGAAGAAGTCTCCTAGTTCTTTTTTGTTCTTTTTAGAGTCCGTCCTGTTCGGACCATTCCCCGATTATACTGCATCCGGGGGGCTCTTTTACATCTCATCACCGTTTCATGTTCAAGAACTTCTGGACTAAGCATGATAGATATTGGGTTTTTCTTTTAAATGCCTTTTATTTGCCTTTAGTAGGAAACCCCATATCTCATTTATGTAATGTTCTTAAACATATCAAAGGTTCCATCAAAAATCATGACTGGGCTAATGCTACCTCTATATATGCACAGCTTGATTCCCTTCAGATTAAACAACAGAATCTTTTAGATCTACTTCAGGTTAATCACTCTGATGCTTCTTTGGTGGCTTCTCTCAAGCACATTAATTCTCAAATTTCTGAGGTTTCGGCTATGAAGGCAAGTTGGATTATTCAAAGAGCTAAACTTAACTGGCTTCATTATGGTGAGGATGATCTTAAATTTCTTTATGGCAAAATCAGGAGTAGGAGGAGTAGCACTAAATCTGTTGTCAATTTATTCTCCTGCAATCCTAATTCGGAGAGGGGAGAGGTGCTCCAAAACATTATCTCTCATTTCCATGGGCTGTTTAAACCTCTCCCTCCCTCCTGTGTTAATGTGGATCTCTTTCCCATTGGAACCTCTATTCCAAATTATTATGCTAATTTGCTCACTGGTCCTATTTTAGATGATGAGATAAAGGCTGCTGTTTTCAAAGGCTCTTCTAAATCCTCTCCTGGTCCGGATGGTTTTAATTACCACTTCTACAAAAGTGGCTGGCATATCATTGGACCTCTTGTTAGTAATGCTATCAGATTTTTCTTTCTCAAAGGTTATCTCCCTACTGATATCAAAGCTACTGCTCTTGCCATCATTCCCAAATATCGCAATGCCACTTCTATTTCAGAATACATGCCAATCTCTTTATGCAATACCTTTTACAAAATTATTGCTAAAATTATTGCAAACAGGATGAATCTGATCATGCCTATCATTGTCAAAGATACTCAAGCTGGTTTTGTTAGAAATAGAATATCTACTGATAGCATTCTTCTTGCTAATGATATTCTTTCCTTGGTTAACAAGAGAGGGGTTGGTAACATATTTTGTGCCAAGATTGATATCAAAAAAGCTTTTAATTCTGTTTCTAGGGATTTCCTGCTTGCTCATATGAATCAAAAAGGTTTCCCTAAACCTTTTATTAAGTGGATAAAAGCTTGTATTTCCAATGTTAATTTCTCTGTGGTCATTGATGTTGCTTTGGAAGGTTTTTTCCCTTCTTCTACGGGGCTTAGGCAAGGCTGCCCTCTTAGTCCCTATCTCTTTTGTTTAGTGATGGATGCCTTCTCTAATCTTATGGAGGAAAGAGGTTTCAAAGGTTTTAAAGATGGTGATTTTCATCTTTCCCATCTCTTGTATGCGGATGATGTTCTTATTTTTGGAGAAGCTACTGTTGATAATTGTAGGACTCTTTCTACAATTCTTAAAGATTTTGCCAATGCTTCGGGTTTAAATATTAACTTTGATAAGAGCTCTGTTATGTTCTCTAAGAATCAAAGAAACCAGGATTTGCTGTGCCAAACACTTTCTATCTTTAATGTCACCTCTAAGATCACATATCTAGGAATTCCTATTTCCTTCAACAGATTAAAGGTGGTTGATTTTTTGCCTTTGATGGATAACCTGCTTAAAAAATTCACTGGTTGGAAGGCTGACCTTTTGTCCTTGGCTGGGAGATTGCAGTATTTAAAGTTTACTATCCAAAATACTATAGCCTACTGGATCAGAGGTTCCATTTTACCAAAAACTGTTTTTAAGTTTTTTAAAAAAACTTGTTTGAAATTTCTGTTTTTTGGAGACATTGCTAATATGAAAAAATTGCACATGGTTTCTTGGGACAAGGTTTGCATGCCTAATCAAAAAGGGGGCTTGGGTATTCCATCTCTTAGCTCTCTTATCTTTTCTTTTAACTGCTCGGTTATTTACCGCATGTATAACTGCCCTTCACCATTGTCTTCTTGGTTAACTGAGCATTATGTCTCTCCTTGGCGCTCGTATACACCTAAAGCTAGCAAATTTTGGATTGCTGTTTGTAAAACGGCTGCTGTTGTGAAACCTCATTTTAGATTTGTTATTACACCTAATGCTCCCATTTCCTTGCTTTGGGATCATTGGTGCAATAACCGGACTCTTATGGAATTTGTGGGAGATGCATCTTTGGATTGTTTTTCTATGCCGCTACTGAGGAATTATATTTCTGGCTCCTGTTGGTTTTTGCCTGATAACATTTCTATGGCTTTAAAAACTGCCGTCTGCAGTTTTGAGATAAATGACTCTTCTTTTGCCTGTTTGTTCTGGAAAGATTGTAAAAAGGCTAAATTCAGAGACTTTCTTGATGAATACTACAGCAACCTGTCTGATTGTTGTTGGTATAAATTTGTTTGGCACAAAAAGAACATCCTTAAAAACTCAGTTTATGTTTGGCTCGCTCTTGTGGGAGGTTTGAAAACGCAGGATGCTTTAAGATTAAGGAATATTCATGTGCAAGAGACTTGTTCTTTCTGCTTTTCGGCCCCTGAAAGTGTCAATCACCTTTTCTTTGAGTGTCAATACACTTTTTTGGTTTTGAATGCCATTATTCCTGCAATAAGAAATTTTCTGTTTAGACCCACTATTATGCAACTTTTTCAATGGCTGGAATCTGAGAATCTTCTTTCCCCCCTCAAAATGGATTTCAATATGTTATCAATCTGTTGTATCATTTATCATTCTTGGAGAGAAAGGAATTTTAGAAGATTTGGGCATGATTTTCGATGCACATCCTCCCTTCAATATTATGTTAAAAATGTGGTTATTGAGAAAGTCTCAAAATGGAACAATTCGGCTGCATTGCTGGAAAATTTTGGAAATTACTAGCGAGCGTATCTGGTGCTTGTCGCCTGTTGCTGGAAGGATGTTGTTAGCCAGGACAATGATGATGCTCCTCTTCATGTCGCTTGCTCTCTCCCCCTTGGATGGCCTGCTGGCAACCGGGGGTTCTGTCCGTTCCTCTGTTGAATTTTCTGAGTCCTGGTTAACTTTTCTCAGGAGCTTGGATTCGGTTACTTATTTATTCTTACTGGCTGCAGTTTTTGCTCTGTTTCTGCTGCTCTCTTCTTTCTGGTGCAGTGAATTTTGGCTGGATGGCTCCTACTATTTTGGTTGCTCGTTTGATGATGGCTCCTCAATGTTACTGGCTTGTGATTTTTGATATCCTGGACTTCTTTTGGACCTGCTGCCTCTTTTTTGTCTTCCTTAATTTATCTCTAATTGTAATTGGGTGGTATAGTTGAGGTTTTTTCGGACTTTGCATAAGTTTTTGTGTTTTTGCTTATGCAAGGTTTACTTGCTTTTATTCCCATTACACTTGTAATCTCTTTTGATTTAATATAAGGGCTTATGCCCCAAAATTTCCCAAAAAAAAAATTTAGGAAGAATAGCGGAGTTAATTTTTATACCCTTTTCCAAATGACTCTCGCTCTCCATTCTTACTCCTTCCTATGAGAGCCTGTGGCTCTCCAAATCCATCCTGCCGCCTCCTCTCTCCTCACCTCCGCCCACAAAAAGCTCCGGGGATCTTACCGTCACCTTCATGGACTCTCTCCACCTGCCCTAGGGTGCTCTTTTCCGCCTCCGTCAGCGGAGGATCCCCTCAATCCAATCAGCAGCTGCAATGGAGGCTTCAGTCCCACGCGAAGAGGACGGAGCACGACAAGGACGAGGAAGAGGAGCGCCCGGTCCACTACGAGGTGGATGTAGTCTCATGGAGAGAACGTCGGATTAGGGCTAAAGTTCTCGTCCATGCCGATGTGGACACGGTGTGGACGGTGCTCACTGATTATGAGCGGCTTGCCGATTTCATCCCAAATCTCATCTATAGGTAGGGCTACATGTTTTTTACGGGGCCAGTTTAGAAGCGTTAACATTTGGTTTTTATTTTGTCCCCTTCGCGTGTAGTGGAAGAATTCCCTGCCCGCATCCAGGCAGAATATGGCTGGAGCAGAGAGGCCTGCAAAGGGCTTTGTACTGGCACATTGAGGCTAGAGTGGTCTTGGATCTTCAGGAGTTCACTAAATTGGTATGTTCCCGTATTGTAAAATACATTCTTGACATTATATTTTTCTTTTGTGATGTATGGTTGAAAAAGAAAGGTAAGCCAATTTCAAATATTTTCTGGGGAAAAATAAATAAATAAATCACTTAATTTGTTGACACAAAACTGCATCTCTGGTTATTAATTAGTAGATTCTTCTTTGAGCCTTTTATCCTGCAATAATCCGAGCTATTTTTCTTACTTCATTTTTAGGGGCTGTTTGGTTGAATGTAGGATTTCATTTAAGTAGGATTTCGTAAATCCTACAAATCCCGGATTTACGAAATCCTGAGGGGTTAAATCCTGAAAACTGTTTGGTAACATTTATGATAAATCCAATTAAATCCTGTGTGACTGTTTGGCTATAAAGCAGGATTTATCCAAGGGACTCTTACTCGCGCCTGGATTTCGTAAATCCCGCAAAATACAGGATTTCCGAAATCCCGGATTTCGCTCGAATCGGCGGAATTTTCCGTCTATCCCGGATTTCACTTGCCGTGAGATTTGGTTTTGCATTTTAGGCCGTTTGGCTGGATTTCGCTCAAATCGGCCTCAAATCCGGCTTAAATCCTGCTACCAAACAGCCCCTTACTGTTTTGCATGGAGAAGCTGTAGCTAACATGAACATTGTAGGCTTGTATATCAAAGTGACTGTTTAATGTTTAATATGTTATATTGGTTTATTGTTGTTGGTAGACGGGTAAGGATGCATACATATTAGCAGACATTGTTTAAAAAAAAAAGGTTTTCGGCTAGTTTTATTCCTGATACAGCTGACCTAATCTTTTTCTGTTGTATTTTCTTACTTTTAGCCTTGTTATTGTATTTATAAAAGTAGGTATTCAATCTTAAGTGAAATCCTGCCCTCAGGATAATGGAAGGGAGCTACAATTCACTATGGTTGACGGAGATTTTATGAAATTTGAAGGGAAATGGTCTATCAAAACTGGCCCAAGGTAGGAGTCAGGAGGTACCTGCTGTTCAAGATTTATTGATTTTAAGTATTTGCTTTGTAAACAGTGCTGAGATTAACTTTCCTCCTAGTTAATAGATAACTACTATTTCTACACAACATTCTCCTTTATGAAATTTGAACTGGGTGAAAATTCCAATCAGCTTATTTAGACCAGATGTAATATTTAGTAGATTCTGTGCAATTTTCTGTCTTATTCATTAAAGATTATAAAGTCATTTTTGCAGCTCCCATAGTAACCTCTTTGCAGATGTCTACTAAATAGAAAGATGGGCGGGCTTGAATGTATGTTTGAAATTCATAATTGATCATTAATTGATATTTATGTGAATCAGTCTTCCAATTTCCATGGAAGGCCCTTTTTACATGGTGTTACCTTGGCTAGGGAGAAAACTCTCGAAGTTGCGTTGAAGTAAAAATCAAATAATACATGATTACAAATTGTTTGAGCTGACACCTTAATCTTTATTCTCGGTCTTTTTTTTTTCTCTCATTTCTTTTCTTGGTGACCACTTCCGGGCTTTAACATAAATTTGAATTTAAGGTGCTCTATTTTTTTAAAACTTAATGAGTTGACATGCATGGCAGCTGCATTATAGTTTTAAATTTTAGTTTAGATTTTATTAGCATCTTTTAACCTGGCTGGTTTTACATTGAGCCACTACATTATGAGCTATATTTTTCACTAATTATTAACTATTTTACAAAGTTTTACTACAATAATAAATTTTCCCTTTTGTTCCTATCATGTGCCAAAGCTTATATTGGTATCATTTTACTCACAGGTCATCAACAACAATTTTGACATATGAAGTTAGTGTGATCCCAAGATTTAACTTACCGGCCATATTTCTTGAGAGAATTATCAGGTCTGATCTTCCAGTTAACCTTCGGTCCGTGGCCTGCAGGGCTGAAAAATGTATTGAGGATGGCCAAATTTCTCCTTTGCAAGAAAATGGTGTAAGTTCAAGCCTCCCACCTACCATTCCTTCACGAACCATGAATTTTTCTGGTGATCTATGGGAGACTGATATCATGCCTTCGGAAATGCTGAAGGAAACTTATGCGGGCCATGCCTTTGTTTCTGTTCGTTCTTCAAGGAATAATGATTTCAACAGCAAATGTGGTGTGTTTGGAAAAGTCTGTAGATTAGATAGTAGGTCATGCATGGCAGATGAAGTCCATCTGCGTAGATTTGATGGCCTATTGGTAAGGTTTGTAATATGCATTCTCAACTGATGAAATAAATTTCAGCAGGAAAAGCTTGGTTTTTTGAATTTATCTGATTAGCTACTTATGCTGAAGGAAAATGGTGGTTCTCATCGTTGTGTGGTTGCTAGCATTACTGTCAAGGCACCAGTTCATGAAGTTTGGAACGTTTTAACTGCCTATGAGACACTACCAGAGTATGCAACGCTATGTTCTTTTCCAAATTGCTAGTTTTCTTTTGTAATATTTGATTATCAACCGTCAATTGTGATAGCCACCCCAACTAAAGAACCCCATGGAGATCTCTTCTTCTCTTTTTGACTGATTTCCTTTTGTTTTAGTTAAAATGTCAAAAGTATTCTCTAGGTGGAGGTAGCTTAGAATGTAAACTTTCTTCTAATTTCTCATGAAAACAAAAATTATTGTTGAATTTCTTGTTCCATTCAATTTATACACAGTAAAGGAACATCCTTGAAAGATTTAAGTGATTATAGATGCTACAGACTTAAAACCTATGCCACATATATGTTTATTTACAATGCTTGCAAAGGTTAAGGCCTTCAGGATTATTATAATTTCATTATATGCATGCAAAGCAGTATGTACTTATAATGCATTACTATATCCTTCAGGATTGTTCCAAATTTAGCTATCAGTAAGATTCTGCTCCGCGATAATAGCAAAGTTCGCATTCTTCAGGTAAATCAAATTTTATTGAAATTTGATATGTTACAATAATGATGACGTGCCTTTTGTGTAGCCTCTATTATGGCCGATCTATGATCTTATCAATATATATGACTCCATTCTTGGAGCCTCGTTTATGAGAAGCATGCCAAACTCCCCTTTATACCTTGCATGTTCAACCTTATTATTTTGTGATACGGGTTATCCCCTTTTCCCATGTTGGATCTTCAATTGATATTCTGGTAGCCAAAAGATAGTGGAATATTTTTCATGTGAATTGACGCCCCCTAATCCTGTGACATGATGGCCGTTGCTTTTATTTATTTATTTATTTTGGTTTCTTAAGATAAAAGATTAGTATAGGTTCAGTTTCATTTTCTTATGATGACCAACTGCTATCTCTAAGAAATTTGTGTGAAATCAAAAAAATAGTTGCAATAATTAATTTGCACATATTGCTGTATGAACCGCATTGAAAATATCAAAGGTGTTAGTGTTACTATCACAGAAAATGTTGAAGCTCATAATATCGTGATGCCAATCATGAATGTGCTTTGTATTGGTTATAGAACCTATTCTTCTCATCACTCACTACTCACATGTGTGTGCAATGCAATTTGAACACTTGCAACAACTAATTTATATTGGTACAGAAGTTAAGAATTTATCATAAGCATCTAAAAAAAAAGTTATGCGGACTCTTGATTTGGATGTTAGTAGACTTGAGTCACTCATCGCATGGGGCAAGCTGAGATAATTTTGGAAGAGAGCTCTTGAGAGAAATTTAGATGTTGCCAAGGACACCAAGCCAAGAGCATTGATGTTGATAGGAGTCAAGCCCAAGTGGAAACTTAGGAAGGGTCTTGGGATCATGCCCCAAAACTCAGAGCCAAGTTTCAAGAGGAGCATCTTTGAAAAACTTTAGAGAGGAGCAATTTTAAAGCCAAAAAGATTATTAATTGTGTAGTAATGATGACAACATAGCACCAACTGCCCATGATTTTAGCATTACCTCTTCATACTTTCACAAAAGAGCGTCATGATTATCTATAATTCTATATCAATTAAGGTGCCAAATTTGCCACCTTACCATTATAATTGTAATAATGTACCTTATCTATATAAAGGATGTTGTTGGCAGACATGTCAATGGTGCAAAATGGAGCACCAAGCAGCGCGGCACACATACAGTGCATTTTCTTGGCGCTGTGCGACTGATCAAAATAGCACGCGCTATTTGCGCCATGCATGGGCAATGGCACAAGGCACAAATGGTGTGCGTTATTTGGTTACCATGTTATAAATTTTAAATTATATATTATAATTCAACTTTTTTAGGTTTATATATTGATATCACAATTAATTATTAATTAATTAAACATCAAATTAATAAGATATAAAAAAATTAAAGGATTTAACTTTTTGTTAGGATTTAACGCTATCATTTTTGCTATTTGGCGGGCTTTAGGCTAAATTATGTTTAAATCCTACTCAAATCTATTGTGTAAGTTTTTGTAGGATTTAAAAATGTCTTTTTTACTATTTAACAAGATATTTGTGCTTTTTTGCTATAATCAACTTATTGTTTGCTATTTAATATTTTTTATAATAATAAATTTATATATTTTAATTATTTTATATTGTGCACCATGTTTAAAATGCCGCGCGCCGCATCATGCGCTATGTGTCATGGCTCCATAGGGAACTTTGCGCCATGGTGCACCATTTGTCTTTGACAAGTATGGGTGTAGGAGGAAAAAAGATTTGAGTACTCTTCTTATACTAAGTTGCTTCTTAGAGAGAGTTTATTCCGTGGCCTCTAGAGAAACGCTTTCATCAAAAAGTAGTCAGAGGCATTCTTCAGTAATAAAGCTAACAGGCGATTATGTACATATGAGATGAGTTATAGAATTAGGCTATTTTTCTATTTTCATATGTAGCTGACATTGAACCTCAACCAACCACTCATGCTCAAGCTTTAAAATCTAAACCTTAGCCTAATAATTTTGAAAATAAAAAAATTATATATTTTTAAATAATTACATATAATTTTAAAGTACTCTGTCATGTTTAGGACACATTCAATAATCTATTTTGCAAAATGGTTTACTCCGCAAATTTTCAACATTAATAAATTCTATTTTTAAGCTTTGTGAATCACCATTAATCTATTAACAGGTCACCACAAAGTTAGTAGACTGCCTTAATAGTTTTGTGGACTCTCATAAAGCGGCCTCTAGCATAGAGAAATTTCTTGAAGTAGGTTAGCAATGCAGCGCTAACTCTTAGTGGGACATCGCCAACTTAACAACTCAGTGTTAAGTGTTTAGCAAGTTTCAGCTATGCTAATTCAGTACGATAATGATTATATTGCTGAGCTATTCTTCATTAATGATTTCCAACTTCAAAAATCTAATTTTAGCTACATTATGATGCCTGATATTTAAGGAGCTCTGAAATATATTTCTTATGATTTTAAACCTAAAGAGAGTAGAGATTACAAGAAAATTCTTCATTATAATATTGTCTTCGTTCAAATCAAATGAAGAACTTCAGTTTCAAATTTTAAAGTAAAAATCGTGCTTCAATGTTTTAGAAGTGATAATTTTTGTTTTCATCTATTTTTTGCTAAGTCTTTCGGTTGAGGTTTAGAGGGATGACATTATCAATAATCAAGAAGAGGATACTATTATCCTGAGAAGTAAGAAGTGGTGAAGTGATTCCTCCCTCAGTTTGAGGGTGAATGAGTGATTGTGCTAATGGAATCCCAGGTATGTTGATACGTGGTTGTGGATATCGTCCTAGTTGGGTGGAACCAAATAAAAATTTTATTTTGATTTATACATCATTTTCTATTATTTTATCATGAAATTTTTTATATTCCAATTCATCCTTCATTTGATTGTGTTGGAGCCTTCAATATCTTGTATATATCTTATTATTGAATTATTAGTTTTCGTGATTTTGTTCAAAGTTAATGTAATTGGTGTTTATTTGTGGTGGATAAATTGCAATTACTCATTGATTTAGCATGTCTTAAACTTCTCATTGATTTCTTCAAATTTATTTGATCATTGCATTGCATTTGCATTTTAATTTTTATATTATTGATCTGCATCTAGAAATAACAAGTTTTTGCATGTGAGTCCTAAGTTCCTTGATGTGTTCTATGTACACTGCATCATTTTTGTTGCATAGAGAGCCCCTAATCTTAAGCTATCCATCATGATGCGATAATTTCTTTCTTGGGAGATTTATGCACATGCCACCGAAATTCTTGTTTGCAAAAGTCGAACTCAAGTTTTAAAAATGAATTATCAAATTCATATATTTATGCATATTATGATCTAACTGTTGGGATTTGAGTGAATGCAAAAATATGTGTTGAGTTTTATTTTAATGTTTAAGATTTGATTTGAGTGATATTTTTGTAAATTGAGATAGTTAAATGCTAGTTTGTAAAGAGGCAATATTTTAATGTTATGTAAGAAATTGTCTGTTCTCTTTTGTTTTAGGAAAGAACTGGGGATCATTCTTATTAGAATTGTGGCTTTTGTTGCTTCATAGATTCTTCTTAAAACAGTGGCATATTTTATTTCTTTTTTCCCAATTTTACATCAGGTATTTAACAATCGAATTAATTTTGTATGTGTTCTTTTCCAGGAAGGTTGCAAAGGTCTACTCTATATGGTCCTCCATGCACGCGTTGTTTTGGATTTGCATGAAAAGCATGAGGAGGAGATCAAGTTTGAGCAGGTTGAAGGAGATTTTGATTTATTCCAAGGAAAATGGATATTGGAACAACTTGGGGATCAGCACACTTTGCTCAAATACAGTGTAGAGTCAACAATGTACAATGATACTTTTCTGTCAGAGGCAATTGTGGAAGCGGTAATTGTTCATTGTACTTATATCGCAACCAGTTAATACGTGGGTTAACTGTGTGCGTACTAATATGAATAAGATAGAAAAGCATGTGCTCAATCGCATTTTAAGTCCTCTGAAAATTGAAGGTTGACTTGATGAATGTTTTCTACAAGGGAATAGATGAAAAAGTTCACTTAATAAAATGTTTTTATTTACTAATATTATAATAACCCGACGATGCCTTCGAACTAGTGCAGGAAAACTGGCTTCAAACCCTTTGAGCTGCACATGCTTGCTGTAGTTAACATAAAACCTGTCAACATAAACTGCCACACAAATATTGTGTCGGCTGCTCCCCAACTAGGGTTGTCAAAGACACAAGATGAAAAGAAATGGCGCTTTCCGTGATATGGAAATTGGGAAGGCAACCAAGAAACATGAGCTTCTTTGTGTCTCCTAATACACTTGAGCCTGTTTAGAGTTAGTGAT
Source organism: Dendrobium catenatum (assembly GCF_001605985.2). NCBI lineage: Eukaryota > Viridiplantae > Streptophyta > Magnoliopsida > Asparagales > Orchidaceae > Dendrobium > Dendrobium catenatum. The sequence continues at coordinate 202,928 of NW_021319255.1, read as the reverse complement.
CAATCTTTTTGTAAAAAACCGCTACCATAATTCCTACTATGTATGTGATATGAAAATTGGAAAAGCAACCAGGAAACATGAGCTACTTTGTGTCTGCTAATCCAATTAAGCTTGTTTTGAATTAGTGATCAATATATTATAAGAAACAATTATAACAATTCCTACTATATCTGTGACTTTTTAGGGCTATTTTGTTTTTCTACTGCTTTAAAGAGGTTTAGCTTCAAGTATGCATTATGAAAGTTTTATCTTTGAATCTAAGTTTATTCGATGGATGATACCTGATTTTACTAGCAGTTCTGCGTGATGAGCTTAGAACATGTTGGTGAGAATGGAGACAAAAGAGAGTAGAGAGTAGAGAGGAGAGTAAGTAAGTTGGATCTCTACTATCTCAATTAGAAAGTTCAAAAGATGGGACTCATGGGGGCCCAATGATCCAAAGAAAGTATAAAGAAAAAAAGATCTAAAAGAAATATCCCAAATTGTTCCTCGTCACCATTTATTTTTAGGATTTTGAGTGCTACAAGAGAGGCTATGCAGAGAAAAGTAAAAATACAGGCTATACAGAATACCTGTGCAATGTTACGCACTAATTTATGACATGTGTCATTTCCTAATAGGCTGCAAGATGGCGAAGTCAACAATTTGGCGAGTTGTTTGTCTTTGGGTGATCTTAAGAGAAGCGAGTAGGTGTAGGATGAATATGTGGGTGAGCCTTGAGAGGAGATGAATTCAAAGCTGACGAATTAACTAATTAGGTCGGCGACTGGCATAGGGAGCTTAAGGTTTCCTTATTATGAAATGTGAGTAGAGGTGTTTAAGGGGATGAAGAATCTCTGATCCTGATGGTGGTAGCCGAATGGAGTGTAAAGTCCCTGGATAGGCACTTTGATGTAGCAGAGTTTGGTGAGCTCATAGGACCTATTGAGATGAGTTGCGTTCTGTTTGCTTGGTGAGGAACTTCCTGGTCTCTCAATGTAGGGTGAGCTCCTTGGTAGTTATGGGGATGAAGAGTCTTTTATCCTGATGGTGGTAGACGAATGGAGTGTAAAGTCCCTGGATAGGCACTTTGATGTAGCAAAGTTTGGTGAGCTCGTAGGACCTGTTGAGATGAGTGGCGTTCTGTTTGCTTGGTGAGGAACTTCCTGGTCTCTCGATGTAGGGTGAGCTCCTTGGTAGTTATGGGTAAGTGACACCCGTCGTTCTTCTTGGGCGAGTCTTTCTATTGGTCTTGAGTAAGTCCTTCGAGGGATTTGGCCTTGAGAGAGAATACTCTCATCATGACTTGGTCGTTACCTGTCAAAACACCTGAAAAGATGATTATGGGTATAAATTTAGTTCCTAGATTCACTCGGCCTTTTGGCAGGCTAGTGGTGAAAAGGGAGAGCTAATGAAATTAAAGGAGACAACATAATGTACAAATAGAAAAATAAATACAAATCTAATGAAATTAAAGGAGACAACATAATGTACAAATAGAGAATCTTGAGGACCATGTTGACCTCACAATGATGTCGTTGATGTGACGCCACGACATACTAGACTTCTCTATAAATCGTGGGATTGCACTTGAGATAGTTTATTTTTTCTGCTCATTATGATAAGAGAATTGGCGAGTGTTTTGAGAAATAGGCTTTCTCGCAACATGTCGCTCTCGTAGCCAGTCAGCTAAGAAGATGACATTTCAGTAAGGGCGAGCTAGCCCGTCCCAACAAAGAGCTTCTGGTACCACAACGACTTCTTTGAGCAAAGAGGTCGATAAGGAGGAGGCCCAACAGTTGGAATTTTTATTGCGTCCGGTAAAAATACCGAGCATACCGAGTGTACCGAGCGCCTCTACCAAGCACAATACCGAGCACTTTAGTGACGTGGCGTTTTGTTACTGGTTTCCGAATGCATTCGGTAACCTGATGGAATCATTACTCCAACAGTTGACAGTGGGATGGATTTTCTTCTCGCTCCCTCAGGGTCAAATTAGGTGAGTACAATTCAAGATTTATTTTGGCAAAAACTACAAATTTTCTGTATCTCCTTCTACAGTACAAGGTCCTTGTACAAAAAAAGAGAAGGAAACGCTTGAAAACTTTGAAGTAGTTTAAGAGCCTTTGGTGTGGTTTTCAATACCATCTGTAGAAAATTCTTCAGAATATTTAGATATTTCGCCTACACAAAATGGCACTCGTTTGATACTCAGATGGCTATTTGGTTTGTTGGCTAAACCACTGACTATTAAGAAGCGTACCATGTTTAATAATTTTTCTGATTCCATTTCAAGGTGTGTTTATTGAAATGAAGATCAGATTCTGCTCATCATCTTTAAGATTTTACAAATTGTTTTTGTTTTTAATTTCAGGTAGTTTATGAAGATCTTCCATCAAACTTATGTGCTATACGTGATTTTGTTGAAACTAGAGTAACTGTTATGAGCGATACTCCAAATAAGGCAGTGTCCCCAGCTGAGGACGATGTGTATATGACTGAAAATTTGCTAAAAGAGAATATTTCTAGAGTTAGTTCTTCTAATGTATTGAAGCACAGGCCTAAGGTTCCAGGCTTGCAGAAGGATTTAAATATCCTTAAAGCTGAAATTGTTAGATTTATATCAAGATATGGTCAAGAAGGTTTCATGCCCATGAGGAAACAGCTTCGCTTGCATGGAAGGGTGGATATAGAGAAAGCAGTCACTCGGTTGGGTGGATTTAGGAAGATTGCGAGTTTGATGAACCTTTCCCTAGCGTATAAACAAAGGAAACCTAAAGGCTACTGGGATAGCCTTGAAAATCTGCAAGAAGAGGTAACTTAGAACTTTCTCTGTGGTGCTGCAAGCTGAACTTATTTTATTCAAAAGGAGTCGGTCTATTCGTATGTTATTAAGTGTTATTCCATCTTCTATCATTAATCTAGCTTTGTTCATAAATATCTTGTAAATTGTCATATCCTGAGTTCGAATCTTATCTACAACAAATTTGTGGTAGTCTTGTTAGTCTAGGATTCAAAGTTGGTGTATAACTTTTAATTCATCTAGTGCTAGTCATTTGCTTTTTCTTCGTTGTTCAACTCTTTGTTTCTCCTCATCAGATATGTCGATTCCAGCGAAATTGGGGAATGGATCCTACCTACATGCCCAGTAGAAAATCTTTTGAGCGTGCAGGTGAGAAATTTTTTTTAATGCTTTTCTTAAATTGATATGACGATAATACAGTTTTAAAATTGTTTGGGATGTTGCCCATGGTTGGAAAAAAATTAGGTGAGGATATACTGAATAAATTTTGATCAGAATGATCTTAAAAGCCGATTTATTTGAATGCAATATAATTTTTTATTTAATATTCATGAAAAGATATGTATTGTTCATGAATAAAACTTCGACGATTGATGTAAATGATTTTGTTTACCTTTTTTTTTTTTTTCAAATATGATTTCTTCCTTTTGATAGGTCGTTATGACATTGCCCGAGCACTGGAGAAATGGGGCGGTTTGCAAGAAGTCTCACGCCTTTTGTCTCTTGAGGTTAGGCACCCTAGAAGAAAGGTGGATCGTGATGGAGATAACCAACTGGATTCTAAAGCTTCTAAGGAGATCGTGGACCAAAGAACGACATCACATAAGCCAATTATTTCGCAGGATACACAGAAATGGCTCACGAAACTTAAAAATTTAGACATAAACTGGGTCGAGTAGGAGCTGGCGGACTCCTAAACTAATTTCCCATTTGTTCTTTCTCCATCTTTTTCCTTGTCTTGTTTATAATTTTTTTGGAATTTTTTTGATGTATAATATCAATGTTTCTAAGTAAACTTTTGATCTTTTTGGTTAAAATTTAATCTGTCTCTACTAGCTTTTGGTGTAATTTTCTCCACAGGAAAAAGGAGGAAAATATATTTTCTTGGGTGGTCCAAAAACAATCAGTTCGGTTTATATGGATATTTGCTTTAATCCGCACAATAATTGCGTCATAAGAGCTTAAAATCAATGGAATAACAACTCGCTCTGAAAAAATATTATATCAGGTTAACATATAACATTAATCTTAGAGTATATTCGATATAATTTTCTCAGTTGTCGTTAACATGTTTTTTTAACCATTTTAAAGGAGAAAAAAATGGCTGAGGATGTCTGATTGAAATTTGGTGAGTTTTGAACTTTTTAGTTTTATAACACGTTAAAAAACTAGCAATTAAATAATATTTTTATCTCAAAGTTAATTTAAGAGTTCTAAATTCATTTTGACCAAATTTTAATTAAAATATTCTTACATTTTTTTTTCTCTACTTTTGTCTTTAGTGGCGACAATTAACACTAATATTTACAGTATATTGCTTATTTAAATTCATGTAGAAAAAAGAAATCTTCATTTGCAAAACAAATGAGATTTAAGATGCTCCATAATTCATGAAGTTGAAGAAGTATAATCGCTATTTCATTATTTTAGAGAAATATATCCGAAAGTTCACTTGGAATCAATATACCCCTTATAGACATCTTCAATTATTTACACAATAATTTCATTGTGTAAGAGTTCTTTGACCATTCTTACCATCACTTTTTTTACTTTCGGTGATTAGAAGGCTTACATCTTTGACTTTTGGCAAAAATTTACGATGATGGTCTCTCTCTACTCATTGTATTTGAAGATTGGTGATTTTTTTATTTGTCTTTTAGGATTAAAATTAAGCATCACTCTCTAAACCTTAAAACTATTGCATGTTAACTTTGGTTTACATGTAGTTATTATGTTAGAGATATTTTCAATTCCTATTTGCCATTAGAATGTTGGCTAAATCTTGATCGAACAATCTTAACAATATCTGAATTGTAAATGAATAGTTATTCAAACATTATTCAGTTATTTTTATAAATGATTAACCTAGTTGATTAGCCTTTGTACATCTGAAACCTATGAGTTAGCATTATTCAAACTAACTTTAACACGTTATAATCTTATTCGAGCTTATTCCAATTTGGTTTGAGCACTTACTCAAAACTATCTTTGTCCCTTCATCAATCATGTCAAATTATCTTGAAAAAGGTATCAAAAAAATTAAATAAATTATTTGAATAAGGTTCAAATATGTTTACATAATGTTATAATGCATTGAAGTTGGTTTGAATTTGCTAAATCATGAATCGATGATATTATGATTGGTCTTCAAATAGTTCGATCATTTTAATCAATCATGATGTTTTGATCATTGTTGAAGATTTGATTATGATCCAATATTATTTAATAATTATCAAACTCGGTTTGATGATAGTTTTTTAAGTCACGTCATTTCTTTTAAGATTTACTTATTTGAGTTGTTGTATTATGTATGCAAATGTATAATATACTCTCACGAGATGACATTACACTACTTGAGTAACATACATAGTCAGTGGGTTATGAAGAAAGTAGTTAGGAAATTTAAGACTAATGATCTTACTGCTAAGGATAATTGTAATGAATGCTTCTACAGAAATGACCTGAATTACATATGATAAGATTTTCAAATTTATTTAGTATTTATTGAGCCTTTATAAGCATTTAAATTCATTTTTATGTTTAACTTAATTATGAAATAGAAATATAGTTTGAATTCAAAAAAAATGTCAAGTTGGAAAATTCTTCTTGGGAGCATTGTGGTGCTATGATGATGGTGATGTGACGTTGCCCTCTCTTTATGATTGGAATGGTGTTGTGGTGATGTGAAAGGATGGTGCTACGGTGTTGAGTTCTTTGTATTATTATCCAGAAATTTTTCTTAAGAGCGTTGTGGCGCTAGGGAAGTTAGTGTTGAGGCCTAAGCCTATAAGTACCCAAATTCATTTTTTTTCTTGGAAGGAATTCGATTAGAGAGACCAGAGATATTCTAGGAGAGAAAGTTGATTTTGGCTGTCTTAGAGTCAATTTTGCCCAATAGGCTAATTGGAAAAGTTGTTCATCTCAAGATTAGTCTTAATTTAGGTCATTTTTGTGAGAGTTGTGATCATTTATTTGATTAAATAAAATTTGAGAAACTTTTCATAGTGTAACTTTTAGTATATTATATAATATAATATTGTGGTCATGTTAACATGAGAAACTCATATTTCTATATAATATTTTTATTGTATGAAATTTTAAGTCGTTTGGTGAGTATTGTAACAATGATAAAAGTGACTATAGAATAATAAATGCTTCAAAATAATATTGTAAATAGTGTTCATGAATTATTTTATGATTTGTAAATATTGAATGTGTTCACAAATACTTCTTCCAAAAACAATTCTGTGTTCAAAGTACATGTGAAAATTTGCATATTCATGTATTATGTTAGATACTACTCATGCATGTTGAAAATATTGATATTTTTATGTTCACATACCTAGAAATGTGTGGAAAAAGGGAAGGAGATAAAATTTTAGGTAAGACATTGCACAACTCTTATGATATGATAGATATTATTTATATATATTGAAAGTATTGATGTTTATATATGTTAAAAGTACCATTATTTTTATGTTAATGTAACTAGAAATGTGTAAATGATTACTGGGAAGATATAAAGGTTTAATCAACTGAATAAATGAATTTTGCTATTCATAAGAATTTATAAGGGTATGATACTATAAATATGAATTGCATGGGAGGCATAAGAGCTTGATATTCTACATTTAAAATATTTGGGACGTATAAGGCATGAAGGGATTGATGCAATGTGATATGATATAATGATGTACATGTGAAGGCTAATGTTATGTGTTACAATACAATATTATATTTCAATTATATTATTATTATAATCAGTGACTTGTCTTTATACTAAATTTATGTTAACACTCAATGCAACACGTTACAACAAATGATATATTGAACTATTACATCTGGTATCATTGTTGTGAAGTTTACAATACAATTTCTAAAATTATCACTTGCTTTATTTTAACATTATAACCTAATTTTTTGTCTTTGTTGTAATGATGAGATCACATTTTTATTTTCTATATGTGGTTATATTGGGTGTTATATAGCCTACTGAGAAAACATTACTCATTCTTATTTATCATATATTCATTTTAGGAAAGAAAAATGGAAAGGAAAATGTTGAGTAGATAGAAGTAAATGACAAGGATTATAGATATTCTTTTATTGGTTATTTTTTCAGCAAAGAAAAATTGTATTGATGATGATAGTTATTGGGACCATGATTGAAGTATTCTTGGTTATATGATCCTTTTATTTGAAGTAAAGAGAAAATGACGATTTTGTTTTTAGTATTTTTAAAGTTGTTGGTGGCTCTTTGTTGTGTGTATGTGTGTGTGTGTGAGTGTGTGTGTGTGTGTATATATATATATATATTATATATAATATATATATATATATATATATATATATATAGAAGAATTTGTTTCAAATAAGATATTGGGTATTGTCAATTACACATCAAACATGATGTAACTTGTTTGACGTAAGGACTGTGTCGTGTTGGGTCATAAATTAAGGGAACTCCATTTTGGAAACTTCTTCAATTCTTCTAGAATATATTTATATGGTATCCTAATTCATCAATTAACATTAATGATGGTTGATGATTATGAGATTGGTGAGTATTGCATCATGTTCAATGTAGGAAGAACATGATCTTCCTTATCGTAAAGTTTGCTTTCATTATTGGGTAGAATTTTGAGAAGTCCCCAACTAATGAGGAATTTAATAAGATAAAAAGAAGCAATAAGAAGGTCTAGAGCCAATTCAATGGGGATAAAAATTTTAATAACACCATTCTACTAAAAGCTTTCATGAAATGCTCTAACAAAAATGAATTATGAAGTTTGATTTGCACTTATTTGTAGATGGCTTCCTCTTCAACCATAGCATGCACAACGTTATCTTCACTAAAATAATTCTCATCGTTGAAGATGATGATGTTTTTTTCAGATACCCATAGGGTATATTGTCATATGAGAGGACATGATGAAGGCTTAGGAGAGACATGGCACATTATGAGGGGTATGCAGCAAAAAAATGACCTTTGCTCAATACAGTATAATTAGAGATACAATATAACTAGTTTATGAAACTATTCTATAGTTGGGCAAGATATGATGAGTTTATTAAGGGGTGATTACCTAGGATGCTAAGTTGGAAGAGCAACAAGATACTTATAAGAAAAATATTTTTGTCATGCCTCATGAATAAAAAAAGTATTTATTTTTCATACCATAACTTATATTTTAGGGTTAGGAATGTAAAAATTGCTCATTGGCACTTTCTTTCTTACTTTTTGTAGGGAGCATTTTGTCTTAAATGCTGTATAGAGTTGATGAGGAAAGCTGCTATAAGTAAATTATGCATACCCTCTCTTAATTTATCATATTATAAAGAAGAAATTAAGCACCCCTATTTTTAAAAAGAGAGTTGGGGAGGTAGTAGAAGTATAGGTTACTGCAAGTTAATTCATTTCATCCTAAGTGATGAAAAAACCACATTCTAACATTAGTATCGAAGTTAAAAATGGTCAAATAATGTTGGAGAATAATTAAATAAAGTTTGTAAAAAAAAAAAAGAGATGTTTAACTAATCGTGTATAGAGTTTCATAGATAAAGCATATATGGAGAGGTGCAAGGAAGAAGAGGATGATGAGAAAGAAAGTCAAAAGGTGCATGACACTAACCAACCTTTGATGAGGTGCAATGGAAGAAGGATGTAGAGTACATATTGAATGATGTTGTGGAGGAGTTAGGGGACTAAACCCTTGCCAATGAGTGTACATGTAAGGAGGGGGAGGAGTTAAGAGATCAGTCCCTCGATAATGAATTTATAAACAAAGAGAAGGAGGACTTAAGGGATCAATTCCTTACCATTATATGTATAGGAAATAAGGTGCTCAATCCATGTAATATAAATTTATAAAAGAGTCATACATAACTTATAGAATTTAATAGAAGTCTGTAGGAAAAAAAAAAGGTTAGTAAGAACAAATTTATTAGGGAAAAGGCACAAACTCCTGGATCTATATGTCATTGATATTCTCATCTTGATTGATGAGAAGCATCAATTCTCCTTTAAGTAATAGATGATACAACTTGTTGGCAACTCCAAGAAGAGAGACAAAAGAGTGGGCAATGAAAGTACAATGTGACTTCAACAATTGAATACTCCAATTGCATAGTTAGATAACAAGTTTAAAATTCTTCACATATTGAAAGTGTGATACCAATATATGAATAATCATTTTACTATCTTTTTGTTGATACTTTATATTAATTAATTAGAGAGTGAATATAATGGTACCTAAAGACTTATGGTCTTGACATAACTATGTTGGATGAATTGTTTGATCAATATTGCATGTCATTAATTTGTATCTTCTTGAAGCCCCAAAGAATCGAGTTTGTTAGGTGGCCTATTGTTGCACTCATGTATGACACTGGATATGAGCAATAGTACCTGAAGTCATGGATTGATGTAAAACTCATATTATTTTTTAATGAAATTCAATAAACATCATTGATGTCATATGATTGTGATCCCTACTACATTGCAAATATTTTAGAGAATGATGATTCCGAAATTGAGAAAATTTTTGTATTATTTGAGAAATAAGTCGCAGTTAATAAAAACCCAATGCTTATTTTTCCAAAATCTCCTTGGCTTTAGAGCAGGGACAACAAAAATTAGGTTCCAAAGATTATACCAAGATAGTCCATTTTAAATTAAAAAACACTTAATTTAGATAATTCTTGTATATGTAGTCAACGGATTTCTCTATCTTAATTATTTGCAGTAGTGATTGTGGAAAGTATGCAATTCATATATTTGATTTAAAAAAAAAAATATTTTGGAGATTACTCATGATTGAATACAACTCTTCAAAAGCTGTTTATATGAAGCTGTTTATTCTATTTATTTATTATTTACAAATTTAGATTATTGCATAGTTATTATTTCATTTATATATTATTAAAATAATTTTAATATGTATCACCTTATTCAATACAACATCAGCCAAACAATTTAACCTCTAACCTCTCATTCTTCCAATTTTATATCTTATCCAATTTTCACAACCTTGATAATTATATTATTTTGCAGTAACATATAGAGTACAACCTTGATAATTATATTATATTATTTTGCAGTAACCTTGATAAACTAATGTGTAAATTCATTCATATTACATCATTTATTTTCTATAAATTAAATTATAAATTCATCCAGATCAATAATAACATTCATTCCATGCAAGTTACATCATCTACTAAAGCATAAATTTTATAAAATAGTTTAATAAATATATAAATGTATAAGAATAACTAATTTTTACATCAGGATAATAATAAGTCATTTTTAAGTTGTTCAATTAAAAGACTATTTTTTGAAACAGGGATGAGTTGATGGATTACCCAGTCGAACCAATAGATCACTTTGATTTCTTCCTCCATTTTGAATGGACCAGTAATCCGACCTATTCTCATTTGAACCAACTAGTCCGTTCTCATTTTTAAAATAATGATAATTGCTATCATTTATGTGATACTTCTTATTGTAATTTTATCCTTTTTTTCTATCTTAAAATCTATTATATTGTTGCTATTATGATTACATTCTGCTATAAGTACTATACAGTATAATTGGTTCAAAGAATTTTTAATCATTGTAAGAACCATATTTAATCCTATAATTCAACTTTTTTTTTTTTTGAATAATATCTTATAAGAATTTTATTTAAACCATGTTTATTACTAAAAAAAAAAAAAAAAAGCTTTCGCGGCACTTTTTTTACCCTATAGAAGCGGTCAAAACCCCTACAATATTTTTAGCAGCAGTTTATGAACAGCCACACATCCGTCGTATTTGTTATCGCTGTAAATAGATTCCACAATGCTAAATAAATCGGTGCTGTATATATTGATTTAACAGCTACTCCTTTAGCAGCGGTTTTAACCGCTACAAATCTACCGTGCAATGGGCCTATGGCAGCGGTTTCAACACCTGAAAATTTGGAGAGAGTGTCTTTAGCAGCATTTATAACCGTTGTATTTTTGTGAGATTAAAAAAAAACTATTTTAGACATGTACAAAATTCAATACAATATACAATCATAAACATTAAATGCATAAAAACTTACATAATATCCACAAATCTCAGTCGTACAATTGAATTTATTAATAAATCTCATAAGACTTAACAAAAGCATAAATTGAGCATAAACACAAAATGTTCTTTATGAAAAAATCTTTTGCCAAATAGGCAACGTATTGCATAAAATCAAAAACTTAAAATGAATTTATAATTGTTTCTATTCAACGAATTTGAACGAAATAGCCTGCACTTGACCCCTATATTCAACATTAATATGGATAAGTTTGCCTTAAATACTTTGTAGAAATTCCTCAAATTATAAATTAAAACTTGAAATTATTAATTAAGACAATGTAATATCAACAAATAAATGTAAATTTGAGTAAAATAATTCTTAAATACTTTGCAGAAATTCCTTCACAAGACCCCTTTTCCAGCCTAAAATTTGAGTAATTTAAAATGTCATTGATTCAGTGGGAAAGCATCGACCAATCTGCAAAAATTTCATTCTACAATGAACCGACTAAAGTGTGCATAATTTTTGGAATTTAGAGGGCCTCTTGATAGCATATGTTCACTTGCTTTTCTCCAATATTCTTTGAGTAAACTCAAAAGGCTTGAAATGACTGTCTCAAAAGTCTCATATTTATATTTACATGAAATCGTTTGTGGGCAGATGAAATGTATTGATAATCTATTTTGTTTCAATGTTGATACAAACACATTCTGAATAAACAATGCGCTAGAATATAGATGCAGCCATCTATGGATCTTACCTCTCAGATGCACGCTGGGATGTTTCCTTAACACTTTTTTTCTTCTACAGAGACAGAAGCTCATTTTTTTCACTCCAAACCTCACCCCTAACACTTGCAGCTCTCTCTCTCGTTTTAGCTTAAGATGATCTCGCAGCTCCCCGCTTCCCTTTTCCTTCATAAGGCCCATGCTTGACCCCATTTGATATCAATCCATACACAAGAAGATTGACCGCTCAAATTCTTTTTCTCAATTTTTAGTTGATCACCAAATCACTAACAAAAAGCTATAGAAATGACAAAAGTTGAACATGCATCACAAAAATTAATAAATGAAGCATTGCCGAGAAGAATTTAGGGTAGAAATGACAAAATTTATGCTAAGTAACATCAAATAGCATTGCATAAATGACAAAAGTTGTCGAGAATAATTTAGAGTAGAAATGACAAAAGTTTAACATGCATCACAACAATTAGTAAACTTGGGCTAAGTAGCATAAAACATTGCAACTACTTAGATAATTAAATTCATATTTTCAAACATCATAATATTATATTACTATCTAGAGCCAAAAAAACAAAATTCTTATAATTTTTCAAAACAAACCATCGGACATACCTAATGAAAATATCGTTCCCATTTATATTATTTCTTCCCTTCTTCTAAACCATGTATGTCAATTAGGCTAAAATTGATCATTATCTCCATGTTATTAATATAGAAGTCATCAAAAAAATTCAATATGATAAATAAATTAATAAATAAAAAAATATATAATTTTTTTAATTTTACATATCATAGTTGAGCTTCCTAGTGGGGGATGTTGTCCCTGGTAATTATTCATGAATTGTCTCATCTCACTTTGTAATGTTTGCACCACCTCCTCAAGTCTTACAACTCGATCAAATGCAGTATTGCCTCAACTACTGCTTCATGGATCTATGGTGCTATGAGAAAAATATATGCTTGAAATAACCCCAAAACTTTATGTTCGTACCCTCCATGGGTGTTCTAGCCCCATTATCGCCTTGAAGACTTTTTCATTTGTTTTAAAATTTCCATCTTATGGCGTTAAACCTTCTTCTACAAGCATTTTAGAAGCACGATGGTGCAGCGACCAGAAGGAGTAAACCTGCAAGAAAAATAGAACACAAGGAGAGGAAGGAGGAAGAAGAACGAGGGAGAGAGAAAGCAATGGAACAGTAATTTGGTATTTGATTTTCTGTCCTCTAACGTTCTCAGCTGCAGCTCATAATACCTCTACTCAAAGTGAGGTTAGAACAGCAAAAAGCAAAGTAATTCTAATTACTGGAAATAAGTAAATGCTATAACTGAAATCTGTTATGAGATAGTGGGTTTCTTCCCATCCACGTGGCCACGTGGATATTCCACATGTGCGCTGCATCAGGTCTCCCCGTCTTCAAAAGAGCTGGTATCCAGCGAAGAACTACCGACGGCGGTATCATCAGGTGGATGGTATTTGAAAATGTCGGAGACATTGAAGGTGTTGGAGGTCTTGAATTCACTCGGTAGATCCACAATATAGGCATTATCATGGATGCGATGAAGAATAGGAAAAGGCCCTATCTTCTTGGGATTTAGTTTAGCATAGTTGCCCGACGGGAACCGTTCTTTGCGGAAACGAAGCATCACTAGTTCGCCCGGTTGGAAGATTTGCTGCCTTCTATGCTTATCAGCCTACTGTTTATAGGCTTCATATGATGATTCCAATTTCTGCTTCACTTCCTTCAGCAACTCGACAGATTGGGTGGCCTGTTTAGTTGCCGATGTGCTATGGCATTTTGGTAGGACTGCAAGATCAAGAAGATGATTAGGCATTTTTGTATACACAATGGCAAAGGGGCAATGACCTGTGGATCGATTGGGCATCGAATTGTAAGCAAATTCGGCTTGACCGAGAGCCTCTTCCCACCGTGAGGGGCTTTGTCCAACTAAGCAACGGAGCATGTTACCAAGTGTTCTATTGACGACCTCCGTTTGGCCGTCAGTTTGTGGGTGATAAGCTGAAGACAGTTTAATGTCTGTTTTGAATCTCTTCCATAACTCACGCCAGAAATGGCTAATAAACTTCACATCTCGATCGGAAGTAAGACTTCTTGGGATTCCATGTAAACGGACTATCTCCTTGAAGAAGATGCGGGAGATGTTGAGGGCGTCAAACGTCTTTTTACAGGGAACAAAATGAGCCATCTTCGAGAACCGATCGACGACGACCATAATAGCGTCGGAGCCGTGCTTAGTGCGAGGCAATCCCAAGACGAAATCAAGGCTTAAGTCCTCCCATATAGAATCCGGAATTGGTAAGGGTGAATATAGTCCGGTATTTTGTGCCGAGCCTTTATAAACTTGGCAAATGGGGCAACGTTCGATGAAACGTATCACATCTCGGCGAAGATGTGGCCAGTAGAACCGGGACTGTATTTGCTGCAGTGTTTTGTCTCTCCCCACATGAGCTGCCAACCCTCCCGAGTGGACTTCCTGGATGATGTGTGGCCTCCACGAGGAATCAGGTATGCAAACGGTATTACCTTTGAAGAGGAATCCGTGCCGAATGCTATAATCAGAAACAGGGTGTCCGCCCATACACTGTTGCCAGATAGTTTTAAAATCGCTGTCTTCTTTATAGAGATCTTGTAAACATTGTAATCCAGTGAGTTCCGTCTGTAATTGTGTGAGGAGGGCAGACCTTCGGCTAAGTGCGTCGGCAACGCGATTAAGTTTTCCCGCCTTATGCTTGATTACAAAACTAAATTTTTGTAAAAACACAATCCATCGGGCGTGAAGCCGATTGATAGTCTTTTGACTGTTGATGTATTGTAGTGCTTGGTTATCACTACAGAGGACGAAATCTTGATGTAATAGATAGTGTTCCCATTGTTTAAGGGCCCTAACGACGGCGTAGAACTCTTGTTCATATGAAGACCATTTCTGTCTTGCCGGGCTGAGCTTCTCACTAAAGAACTCAATGGGCCGTTTATCTTGAGATAAAACCGCTCCTACTCCCGTCGCCGAGGCGTCAGTATCTACCTGAAATGGTTTGGAGAAGTCCGGCAATGCCAGAACTGGTGCGGTCGTCAGTGCAAGCTTAATAGTCTCAAAGCTAGTTTGTTGAGCCTCCGTCCATAAGAAAGACTTTTGCTTGAGAGCATCAGTAATGGGAGACATAATGATACTGAATCCCTTGACAAATCGTCTATAGAAATTAGCAAGTCCATGAAAACTTCGTATGTCAGATATGCTTTGTGGAGTCGGCCACTCAGCAATAGCAGCGGTTTTACAAGGATCAACATGAACGCCCTCTGCGGAAAGTATAAATCCCAGGAAATGGACTTGACTGACCGCAAATTGACACTTGTTAGTGTTAAGAAAGAGCTTACTCTGCCGCAACGCCTCGAAAACATTTTTGAGATGCTCAACATGATCGGCAATATTGGTACTGAACACCAATATATCGTCGAAATACACGACACAACATTTGTCTAGGAACGGTTTTAAGACTTCATTCATAAGTCTCATGAATGTGGAGGGAGCGTTGCATAGCCCGAAGGGCATCACTTTCCATTCATATAAGCCTTCTTTCGTTTTGAAAGCCGTCTTCCATTCATCACCTTGTCGCACCCGGATTTGATGATAACCGCTCCTTAGATCTAATTTTGAAAATACAGAAGCACCGGATAGTTTGTCAATTAGATCATTAAATCTTGGCATAGGGAAACGGTACTTTACCGTTATTTTGTTAATAGCCCGGCTGTCGATACACATCCGCCATTGACCATCCTTCTTTGGCACAATAAGAGCTGGGACGGCGCACGGGCTCATGCTGGGTTGTATGAGCTGTTTCTGGAGCAGTTCATCAACAATCTCCTGCAGTATTGCATGTTCTTTTGGACTCATACGGTAATGAGGCAAATTCGGCAATGACGCCCCCGGAACAAACTCAATCTGGTGTTGGAGCTGACGGAGAGGCGGTAATCCCGTGGGAAGATCGGTTGGCATGACATCCCTATAATCTGTGAGAAGTTCCCGCACCAACACAGGAATGTTATCAGCGTTCCCATTTGTGGATACATTACTGCAGCATTGTTCCAATACCAGCAACCCAATTAATACCTCCCTCTCAGCTTTATTCTGTAACAGAGCAGATCCTGGGGTGATGTACACGACAGACTTGTCACGAGCAGCAAGTGAGTTCACGGTTTGGCTTTGAGGTAGCAGCCGAATTTTCCGATTCTTCCATTCAAAAGTGTAAATATTGGATCGGCAATCATGAGTGGCACCACTATCAAATTGCCATGGTCTTCCTAGAATGAGATGGCAAACATCCATTTCTAATACATCACAGAGCACCTCACACGAATAATGTTTTCCAATGGTGAAAGTAACGCGACACATGTCGGATACTAGAATTTCCATTCCTTTTCGAACCCAGCTGATTTTGTAAGGATTGGGATTCTTCGTAGTCTTCAACTGCAAGGCATTAACTGCCGCACGGGATATAATGTTCTCGGTGCACCCGCTGTCTATTAGCAATTCACAAATTTTCCCGTTGATAGTGCACCGTGTGCGAAATAAGGAATTTCGCTGTGATCCAGCTGGTAATCTAGGTGCTATCAATAGTTTCTCTAGGACACAAAGTAGAGGCTCACCAACATCTCCTGATAATTCTTCCTCTTCAAATTCGGTGGCTTCTTCAGCAGCAGTAATTTCAGCTTCTTGTTCCCCGTCAATCATTTGAAGTTGTGGCCTGGTGGGACATTCATTGGACCTATGCCCCGGTTGAAAGCAACGAAAACATTTTAAAGTAGTTGGTCTGGTATAGGGATTATCTTTCTTTGCAGGAACGAGGGGTTTCGTCGGTGCAGCGGAGTTGTTGGCATTGCTTCCACTGGTTGAGGCCGCAGACTGTGATGTTTTCGGACTAGGAACGGCTGACCTGCCGCCTTCTGTCCTGGAATCCATTATTGTTCTACGGTTACCATAAGATCGAGAGTGCCTCTGTAATTGACTTTCAGCTTTCATAGCGAAGTTAACCGCTTGGGATAATGACCATACCGAGTTCAATTCCAACTTATCTTGGAAGATATCACGTAATCCCCCCATG
Organism: Dendrobium catenatum; assembly: GCF_001605985.2. NCBI lineage: Eukaryota > Viridiplantae > Streptophyta > Magnoliopsida > Asparagales > Orchidaceae > Dendrobium > Dendrobium catenatum. The sequence goes on along the minus strand of NW_021319255.1, from coordinate 186,005 downwards.
TAACGGGCTACCAACTAATTTTCAGTCTCATGAAGGTTATTCCGAGCACTAAGCCTGTAGAACTCCTCCGTGTAATTGGCAATTGATCGACTCCCTTGGGTGCAATGTTGGTATTGTAGATAGAGCATCTGCTCGTAGTCAGTCGGCAGGTAATGACCTCTCAGCAACTGTTTCATACGAGGCCAGTTGCGAACAACTCCTCGCCCTTCACGCCGCCGTGTTTGCAGCACCTGCATCCACCAAACGCTTGCCCCGCCTCGAAGTCTGCAGGCGACATACTTCACCTGTTTTTCAGGGGGAATCTCCATATAATCAAAGAACGTCTCCACCGCCCGCTCCCAGTCTAAATAGTCTTCGATGTGTAACCTCCCATCAAAGAATGGAATGTCCAATTTGGCGCGGAAGTCACCTAGTCCGCGGTGGTGCATTTCCCGTCGATTTTGAATTTCAGTTGGCCGTCCTTGATCGTCTTCAGCGGAATCTGCATTATCATGTGGAAAGTTTTCATCCAACTCTTCTTCCGACCCAGATAAATCGGGAATCACCGGTCGGCCTCGAGGCAGATTCCTAACATTTCTCAAATTGTCTCTGGGTAATCGGAAGGGAATGTTCAAACGGGGATCGGGAACAGGGGTAGGATAATCAGTCAATAACGGTAGTAATGGTGGTAGTCGGTGACGCACTTCCACCGTGAATCTATGGAATGCGTCAATGAGTTCGGTCAGTTGTTTTGCGGTGCTGTGGTGAGTAGCCCACAAAGCGTCCAGACTTCGATCTTCGTCGGAAGTCGAGCGTTTACTGCTTTCCGCCATCAATGCTGGGCTCGGGATCTCTGGCTCTGATACCAAAAACCCTGGTGCAGCGACCAGAAGGAGTAAACCTGCAAGAAAAATAGAACACAAGAGAGGAAGGAGGAAGAAGAACGAAGGGAGAGAGAAAGCTTTACACGCGCGATTGATTTTCCAAAATAATAGACGATCTCGTATAGACTGTAAAAACTAAAAATTAATTTCCTTCATAGAAATATAAACATATTAATAATTGGAATACATATTGTTTCTTCTTGTCTCCTTACAAAGCTCACCCGACCCATCATATGCGAACACAAATTTTTTTTTTTTTTTCATTTTCCACATTTCTTGCTGCCCTCTCCTACAACAAATAATCATCATATTAATTTACATTTTTAAGAAAATCAATAATGCAGTTTATTTTGCTAACTCATTTTGTCCTGAGGTCGTGACCATCTACTAACAAGGTGACACCATTGCACTAGATCTACTCCTGTAGGGACAGTCTCCATGATCTCCTATATTGGTATACTATCTCAGTGCTCTGCCTTGAAATTAGTTTTGTAGTTGCACCACTTGACACCAAGAGATTATAGTATTCAATATTTAATATTTGAGGTGAACTCAAACATGGCCTACAAAACGTTAAATGATTTTAATTATCAAACAAACATAAATAACATATGACTATTTATTATGATATTTACGTCTACTTAAGCTAGCATCCTCTTTTTAAATGGTTCCATACTTTTATTGCGCCAATCTAGGAATGTGATTGGTGCCAAAATAGGATCTCTGGCTATAACCCCTAAGTATGAACCAAGCAAAATAGACTCTAGTATATTCCATGGTTCCATATCCTCATTGACTTCAATGTGAACTTGTGTACCTGGTGGCATGCTTTGTATGTCTGAACAAGTAGTTCAGCCTCTCTTTTTTATCGGAGCACTCTCATCATCTAAAAAATATATATATAAGAGGAAAATATATTATTAAATTATTAAAATTGATATGAATAAATAAATACTTAAATGAATAAAAACCTATGAGCCAAATTCCATCATGCACAGGTGGCATATGCCATCTTAAATATTGAGATGACTGACTCGGGGATTGTTCGTTGTTATTACAGTCAGTAGCATTGGACAAATCTGGATGCACCAGAGTCAATGTATTATTAGAAGTTCTACTGGTCTGCTCTTCACTGGAATATCCTCGACGTGTAACCTTTTTTAGCACGTCAGAATGAGCCACTTCCTGTCATTCTCAAAAATCATCTTATCCTTAGACATAATAAAAAGAATTGGTGGTAAAGCATAACTACCATTCAAAAGAATATGAGGATGTAATTCAGGCTTTACTCCAATTTGAACCAAATCTTGTCGAGCTTGTAAGTTATCTTTAAATTTCTCAAGGTCAAGCAATGTATAAATGAAGTTATCAAAAATATTTTCTCTATATGCATAACATCTAAATTATGATGTAATTTATTATATTTCTAATAAGATAATTAAAAAGTATTGATACTTCTTCCACTTAATGGCCACACTATCATTAATAGACATTGCATCTTCAAACCCTCTCTTCAATATTATTAATATATCTTTATTAATTTTTTCAAGAATGAATTGATGATTTTATAATTCAGAACATATTTCACTACAAGAAATTCGTGAAGGTGCTGATCTGTGTTCATCTATATTATCAAAGTACTATTTTTTCTTATGAAATAAATGAGATGATGTAAGCTAGAGTCAGTGGCCCATATATACAAACTTTTTACTCTTATACAATCATAAGGACTCTATATTATGGGCACAACATGGACAAGCAAATCTCCCTTTGGTGCTCCACCCAAATAACATGTTGTTGACCTCATTTTTTTATAAGGTCACTATAACCTCTTCATGGATTCTAGATCTTAGAGTTTCCTAGACTTTAGGTCCCTCCTTGACTCTAGATCTTAGGATCCTCTTAGTCTTTGGGCCATAGGATAAATTTAGGTCTTAGATCAATCCAACCCCAACATTCCAAACAGAATCTTTAGGTTAAGGACTTGGGTCTTGAAACCTCTTCTAGGTGATTCTTCCATCACCTTGAAACCCATTCAATTAACCCATGATTCAAGATCTATCAATTGCATATTGACAAAATATGTCTCTAGGGCCAGCCCTCCAAGTTTGAACTCAATCTGAGATCTCTAATCCCATAAACTAAACTCAGTTCCAATGATTGTAAAACCTTTAAATATTTACAACCCATGCCACTAAACCTATCACCCAGTGGGATTTGACCTTGGAGCCCCCTCCAAAACCTTTGATCACTTCCAGGTCTTTGACATTATAGATTAAGAGAATTTACACTTTTAAAATCCAATAAACCACTCAAGATTAGGAGAATGTACACTTTTCTTTGAACACCAAATGTTCAAAGAATGTTCATGAGCTTGCAACCCCCAAGTTGCACACCTCTTCCCTCATTTGCCTAACACAAATTTGGTAAATGATTATGCATCATTGGACATATGGTTCAATGATTTACCCTCTCATATGCAATCCTTAAGTTGCATATTCCTTCATATCTTCCTAAAATTTAAAGGTTCTAGGAAGATCTACTCATTCTTCTAACCTAAATTAGGAGAGTGTGTATCCTTATTTGAGATTTAAATGCTCACAGAACTTTCAAGAGTTTGCAATTTCTAAGTTTCATCTTCTCCCTTCCATCCCTCCAACCCAAATGGGATGAATGAATTTCTTCTCTTTGAACATCAAATGCTCAAGGGATTTTCCCAAGTTGCATCCTCTAAGTTGCATTTCTTCCATCATCTCCTATAAGCAAAAAATTATGAAATAATATTCAAATATTCCACTCTCCTAAACCCAAATTAGGAGAGTGCACCCCCTCTTGAATACCTAATGTTTAAAGAGCGTTCAGAAGTTTGCAACCCAAAGTTGCATCTTCTTTTCTTCTTCTACAACTAAAAACACTACAGGAAAATCACTTATTACCGGCGGAATTTTCTGGCGGTCAAGTTTCCGGAGGATTTCCGGCGGTTTTTGACGGCTTATTTCACAGAAAATTTTCCGGCGGCTTTCCGACGGCTTACCGGCGGCTTTCCGACGGCTAATTTTCCTGCAAAATTTTACGACGGCTAATTTCCCGCAAAATTATCCCGCGGAATATTTCGGCGGATTACCGGCGGCTTTCCGACGGATTACCGGCGGCTTTCCGGCGGTAGTTTCCCACGGAATTTTTCGATGGCTTTTCCGGCGGCTTTTTCATGTTTCCGGCGGCTTTAAAAATTTTATTGAAAATAAAAAAAAATTTTACTATGTAAATGATTTAACAAAAATTAATTAAAACTTATATTAACTATTTAATTAATTTTCATTTTAAAATTATTTATATTAATTTGTTATTTATATTAAATATTATTTTTTATTTAAATAATTAGTTATTATTTTAAAAAAAATTAAATAATTTTAATTGCTTTTTGTCTGAATTATATTTAACATAAATAATGCACAAATGTAAACGTATTTGCAAATTAAATGAATTTCGGTCTGGTCCTTAATCTACGCGGCGAGATCCACGGTTTCGAATTCTCACCGCGTGCGCAGAGCCGCGAGAGCGGGCGCGGAAGCCTCCTGGCGTGAGGACGGGAGCGGACACCTCGCCGAACGCGGGAGCCCAAGGGATCGCGAGCGCGGGCCGCGCCTGCGGGAGCGCGTGATGGCGGGGAGCCTGGCCGGAGCGCGGAGCCCCGTGGGGCGGGGTTTCGGGGCAGGACGATTTTTTTTTAATATTAACGATCCGGCGAGTTTAAGGACCGCTGTAGCGGTAAGCCGACGTCGGAAAAATTTGCGCCGAAAAAAACAGCCACCGGAATTATTTTCTACGCGGTTTTTAACCGCGCATTCTTAAACCGCCGGAAAACCGCCGCTAAATTACAAAACCGCCGGAAAATGCCCAATTTCCGCCGGAAATTGCCGCCGGAAATGAGTGATTTTCCTGTAGTGAAAATTATAGAGATTCTTCTCATCCCACTAACTTCTGAATGCTGAAGAGAGAGATGATGGGTGAATATCCCTTTCTTTGAATACCAAATGTTCAAAGAAATTCTTTCGCTTTGCTACCCTCAAGTTGCATTTTCCTCTCTTCTCTACAGATAAAAAATTGTAGATTAGTTTCTTCCTTTCGACAACTCAAAAGTTGTATGAAACTCTCATTCATCCAACTCATATTGAGTGAATCAATCTTGTTCCAAACCAATATATTTGTTGAACCAAAAGTAACAAGTGGTTTCATCCCAAACATAGGATTCAAAAGTCCTATCTCCAATCCATCCTTCCAACCCAAGTTGAAAGGGTGCAACCATCTCTTTGAACATCAAAATGTTTAATGACATTCATGAACTTGCAACCCATAAGTTGCATATTCCCCCAACTCTTCTTCAACTTCCAAGTCGTAGGAGATTTCCCCTCTCTTTATGATATAGAATAAAGGGGGGGGGGGGTTCAACTGGAGAATTAATTAATTTAGGAGAGATAGAAAGAGATGGGGCCGACCAAAGAAGGAGGGAGAGAGAATTCTCTAGGTTTGATAAATATAGGAAGAGGTATCTAGGTTCGATGAATGTAGGAAGAGGTGTCTAGGTTCGATGAATTAGAAATTTTGAATTGATTCCCAATCAATTTCAAATTTAATCATTCCTTGATTGAGGGAAGACTTTTCAAAATTAAACTAAATAATTTAAAAAAGAATTTCATTTTTCAAATTTGTTCGAATTTGAATTAAAAAAACTTACCAAAATTTAAACGACTTAATTTAGGAAAGACTTGATTTAGGAGGGAAAAGGGTGGGGCTAATGCCGACGGCTAGGAGTGGGTAAGGTTTAGGTTAGGTGGTAGTTTTTGGAAGGAAATTCAATTTCAGAAATTTGAATTTGAAATAGGAGGGAATCAAGTTCAAAATGATGAAATTAATTTAGCCATAGAGGTGGGAGTAATTGGTGAGATTGAAGGCTTAATTAGGGGAGCATTAATGGGCCTCTTAATTAGGTGATTTGAAGCTTGCCAAGTGAGGAATCCTAAATTAAGAAGGAGCACTTAAATCAAATACTTTTAGAATTTGAAATAGGTTTGATTGGAATAATTTCCTAATATAAGATAACTAATTTAGAAAAGGATTTGAAATTTAATATCATTTAAATTTAAATTCCAAAGCTTTCCAAAATTAAAACAAATTCAAGTTGGAAAGAAGGAAACTAGGTTGAGAGGGATAAGGGAAGTGGCAGCTTGGTGGAGAAGGTTGCAGTTTGGTGGGGTTTTAGGGTGTATAGATGGGGAGGAGACCAGCAGTTGGAAGAAGGGGAGGGTGGTGGCCGATGGTTGAAAAGGAAAGGAGGTGGGTGGCCGGTGGTGGGGACGAGGATGGGAGTTAGAAAGCCGACGGCTAGGGGATGATTTAGCCGACAGTTAAAGGAGGAGGTGAGTGATTAGAGAAAGAAAATAAACTACGAGTCTTAGACACTTCTAAAGTCTGACGAGTATTATATTGCTCTTCATCAAGGGGAATCAACCATGAGCCCGGACACATCCTACGGCCGGTGGGTATTTCATTTCCCTCACATATGAACTTTCTCTCTCCAAAGAACTCCCATCGTTCTCAAGATTAAGTGCAAAAATAATTTTTTTATTAATTCATCATTGTCTAATACAAGAGCAAGTGCCTTTATATATATGCTTTAAAAGAAATTAAAAGACAAATTTGTCCCTTGTGCTTACATAAGACAAGACCCTTAAGGGTAAAAATTGAAAATGCATAATTAAATGAAAAAAAACAATTAATAAACTAAAATAAAAATGGACTGATCTTGGTCGTCGATCTTTGTCTGTTTCTTTGGTTAATGTCCACCGTCAGATGTTCGCATCACTTTAATCTCAAAAGCTAAGGGTTCTCCAACATTTAGCTTAAAGCTATATGTTGGACACCCTTTTCCTTAGATCCAAAGTCTAAGTAAAACACCCTGAGTGTGACATACCACACAAGCCTCACACATTTAGATGCATAACCCCTTAGGCATGCTAGGATTTTGATTTTTCTTTTTCAGCACATGTGTTTGATGCTGTAGTGTGATTACCTATTGATTGTTTGTGTTGTGGTCACTTGCCCTTAAGTGATTAGTGTAGAAATATACATGATTTTCTTGCAAGTGGCCATGTCCAAAGGCGGGGCACTATAAATCATAAATAATAAAATGCTTGCATGACATGTGCCGCTTAAGCCCAAATGATGTTACCAATAGGATAGAAGCAGGTGTTTAACACTTCAAGTGATTGACAAATTTTGGATGTGAGATATTATATGAACTGCTTCCTAAGTCTATTTTACAGTTTTGAGTCCTTTACAATTTTTATATGTATTTCATAGAAGTAGGAATTGTATTAGACTTGTAAGGGTTTGGATCAAAAGAAGGAAGTGGACTAGAAGGATGTACCTACCTTTTTTTAGGTTTCTTTTCTTGTTTGTTTGGGGGGTGGCTTGAACTTTTGAATGCGGTAGGATCTTAGGATAAGATAAGTTTTCTACCCATTAAAATGTAAAAAATCTAAAAAATAAAATTAGGCTTCATGATTTTCTAACAAAAGAAAAATTGCATGGCTCCCTTTCAAGAGGCCAAGTTTTCCAAAACTGAAAATAATCATGCATAGCCAAAAAAAAATGTGTCACATGTAGAAAAACCCTCACTTAAGGAATAGATAACAAAAATTTAGCCAATATCTAAATGATTTCCAAAAGCAAGAAAACTATTAGTTTAATCAAAAGTCTTCTCAAACACCAAAGCGTCAGATGTAATTAACTATAGGATCTTGCCCCTATGGAACGTCTGTACCCCAGAATAAAATAAACCAATTCAACCAAACATTAAATGGGGAAATCTCTATTAAAATTATAAATTTTATCATTGAGTCCATACAGAAATGATATTTTTACCCTTCGGGATAATATATCATTCTTCTTATGTCGTACTCAATCATAAAGTATGCAATCCGTTTGAGGACAACAAAAAATTCTTCAACAAAAGTCCTCTTGAAGTTAGAACTAAATAAAGAAGAGAATAAAATAGGAAATTAAATTGTCATTATTAGAGGCAACATATAATGGAATGATGCACATCATCAACTCCTTTAAGTCATCTTTATTAATTGATCTCAAACACTTAATCATCACATCAGTGTCATTATTCACTTTGTTTCCTTTTCTTAAAATAAGCTAATGCATCATATTTATTCTTAGGAAAATAAATCTTTACCTATGCAACCATAAATGGAGGCGACATAGCTATATAATTCTCCAAATAATGCCATTAGGAAAACCCATAAACATCATTTGGATAAGCTCTAGCTTTTAAGTTTGATGTTGTCATCCTATTTTTATAAAATTTATGATTTATTTGGGATGATTGTAGTGTTTTGTAAAACTGGTTGTAAAGTATTTTGGGGGAATTATTTCTTATTATCATCCATCCTGATACATCTATCAGGATCAATTGAGTAGTAAATAGTTTATCTAAACTATCTCAACATATTAAGTTTTTTAAAACATAAGATTATGTTTGGCTATCCAGGATCAAGTAAGGCGACATAACTATTTTTTTATTTCATAGATGGAATATATTTAAAATGCATCGAATAAAATACAAAGTTTACTAAACGAAGTTTATCTGTACAGCTTCATATTATGACTTTTATGTACACATAAAACATATATACATATAAAAGTGCCATCAATCTTTTGCATAGTGCCCTACGAGCTCCTTCCCTTTTCTTGTAGTATAATCACTTCAAATAAGCTAGTGCTCAATAAAATATGCAAACATAGTTTAAGAAATAAGAAATTTTTTTGCAGTTAATTGAAAATAATCAGTTGGTTTACCTCTATAGAAGTGAGAGAATTTAGGGTACCTTATGTTCGGTTTCCCTAAGACTTATCTTATCAAGTCTTTTACTTTTACTTGTGTGAGCCTATCTCTCATTTTTTACTTATCTTTTTTAGTCTTTTCATTTACCTTTTTCATAACAATCATAAAAATTGCTATTGCAATAAATATTTGATGAACTTGATGAACCAGTTACTAAAGACATAATGAAATTGAAAATAATGCTATCACAATTATACAAAAATATGTGGTCACAATTATATAATGTTTATTATTTTCTATACCATAGTTTGGGTGTCACATTTCTACTACATCTTTTTAGCCATTCCCAATTGTTGGATTAAATCTCAAGGGATTAGCAGCTGCATGTGGCTTTAGGTGGAGAATAAATGGAAAGGTTGTAGTGGTACATTCAACAACTAAATAATTAAATGTTAATTTTCTTTAGATTAACTTTTGTGCAAATCTTAATGCTTACTTTTTTTTAAAATTTTGGGTACTATAATGATGCACCACCACTTTGATTCATATGAAGAACAAAATGGTTCAATTATATGCATATTTATCATCAATTAATATGAAATTTTCTAGACTAAGCTCATAATATCTTGCTCTTACTTATATAAATCATTTCATATAGTTTTGATTACAATTCCAATCCTTATAAACTACTGCTCAGATACTATCCAATGATGCCCTAAGATCTAATAGAAGGATTGCAAATCCTAAACCTATATTTTAACTAATCAACCAACAACACAAACAATTAGATCTATATAATCTAAATAATAAATCAACTTAACATTTTTTTTTATAAAAATGCATATATACAATAACTCAGTTAACCTTCAATTATCTATACATCCAAAGAAATTTAAAATTGGATTACAAAATAACACTTTTCTATTCGAATCCAAAAAGTCTTTCCTTTGCAAGGGTACTCAGCTAGGTCTTTACCTTTTCTTAAAATATGAAAAACATCATAAAATGAGCTTCGTTAGCTCAATATACTCTCTCTTTTTGTAACAATCTAAAATTTTGAAAATAATTAAAAATGAAAAAAAAATTGAATTCCTATTTGAATTGTAGTTCAATAGAGAAATATAAATTTGAATTTTTGGCCTTCGGATTGCTTTGCCGCTTTTATGAAAATTTTTCTTATCGAGGTAGGTGATTCTTATCCTATCTTTGTTTTCAACGATTTTGATTTTAATTGTTTTAATCTCCCAAGAAATGATTTTATTTCTTTTTTTTATTTATAGAATTTTTAATCTATAAATTTTTATATGGTATAGTATTAATTATTATGGAGACTTTCACTATTACATTTTTGAATTTCACTTAGTAAAATAGAAGTTATTGAATTATATATATTTTTTTCTTAAAAGAAAAATTTTTATTTAAGTGTAGTAATAATACAATCAATATTAATGAATATAAACATGTGGTTGAGTAATAGCTATGTAACACTGCATAGTAACCCTTAACAATATAGAGAGTATTACTAACATAGACTTTTCATTTATTTAATCATACGATACTTTTGCACATTTGATAATATTTATAAAACATCTCATAGTTTAGTTCTCATACATCTCATCAAACGGAATCTACTAATAACTTTAAGTTTCAACATAAGATAACCTATAGAGCCACTACATAAATATAAAATAACACTTCATTAGAAGGTTCACATACTTAAACTGAGTCTTACAAATAGATTTAAAACTTACATGAAACATTTAAGTACTTGCAATTAGTCGTCTCTAATCTTTTCTTTTTATTTTTCTGTAACAACAACTAGTAAGAAAATATCGATAAGTTATGATGTTCTGTAAGCTTTGCAAGTTAATTAATAAATAAAATACAAGAATTGTGATAAATCAAATCATTAAAATCTTCTTTGACTAAACTTACCTTTACTTTTAAAATATCATAAGATCATCATTAACTTTAGTATTAACTTCTTTCGAAGTTTACATTGAATATCAAATTCATCCAGTAAAAGACTAAGTTATACTTTCATAATCATATTCAATGAAGCATATGTAAACATGACATTATCGCTATTGAATTACATTGAGATCCCTTTTGCTTCTTTAGGGGTCCCTTTTGCCCCACCTGCTGTGCAGGTATTCATTTTCTTTAGGGTTCTTTTTGTCCCATCTATAATACATGTTTCATATTTGGGCCCCTTTTTCCTTCCTAATATTACAAACATCATATCATAGAATATCCATTCTTTACTTGAATTTGATATTCCATATACTTCACATATTTATAAATTATGCATTACTTGCAATATACAATATTATGTAAGAATTTGTATCTTATGTATCCTACACTAATTGCATGCTAAAATACTTTTGTCAATATGAAATTTAATGAATTCCTTTTAATTTAATATCAATTATGAAGACCTTAGACTTATCATTATACATCTTATTTTAAACCTCACTAATACATGTATGCAAGTGATCCATCATCCAGAACAACTTTGTAATATACTCATTATCATTATTGGAATATTTATAAAGCATTATAGATATATGCAGAATCAATAATGATGGTATTGGTGAACTAAACTTACACAACTTACCTCCATGATGACTGATCTTTTCCAAACTTACACCACACAACATGCTCCTTTGATATACTAACCCAAAACCTTCTTTCTGCATAAATATGTAAATAATCCTACAATATAATTGGTATATTTCCTTTAAGAACTTTCATAAACTTTTTTAAAAATCTGAAAGGCAGTTATAAATATTATCATACAAACAATTTGCTTACCTCTTTCATCTTCTCTCAATTTCTTTCTCTCTCTTCTCTTCTTCCTCTAAATTGGCCACACTTTACTTTTTGACAGAAAAATTCTTTTGGTTTCTTACTCCACTAACAAACAATTTTCCTCAATGTTAGAGATCTTCCACAACCACAATTCTCTCATTGAAATTGTTCTTACACACAAAGCCAAACAGCCTCATAATTCCTTTGCCATTACTCCCTGTACTGTGCCAATTCCCCTCTTTTTTTTTGAAGCAAAGCAAATAAGCTTTATTATTAAGGAAACTAAGTAGAATTATTACAACCTACAATCATCTGACTCCTTCTTTAACAAATTGCTAAAAGGAGGGATCTTATTCATATCTAGATCTTCCCAACAAAAATAATTAATGCAAGTATAGTTAGCACAAAGATCCGCTAACTTGTTATTTTCCCTTCCCACACAACTAAAAACAACAAAATGAAAATCTTTAATAAAAGAAATATCTCTAAGCTCTGCTCCGCCCTTCTCCACCATCTTCTTCATATAATTTATTACATTCTTGTTATCCCCTTTAATGATCAAGCCTTTATAATCAAACATCCAATCCTTTAGCACTGATTTCATAGAAAGAATAGCCTGTAGCTCCATATCAGCCGCATCCTAGTGTACATAAGAAATACCGAATGCCATTAGGAATCTCCCTTGACAGTCTCTACATACTCCTCCAATTCTAACTTTATATGATTTGAAAAGAGCCGCATCTATGTTTATTTTAATCCAATCAGGTGGAGGATGATGCCAAGTATTCAATAACCTTGTTGGTTGATTAACATCCTTGATACCTGAACTTATACAAATAGAGTTTTTTATAACTGCAGAAAAGCTAACAACATTGGATGTTATTATCAGAGGACTGCAAATCTTTCTTTCATGAACAAACAAGTTCCTTGCCTTCTAGGATAAGTATAATGTGTTGCAATACAAATTCATCATCCATTTGCTTTTATTACGTTGACCTCGATTTTTGTATGCTTGGCCCTCGACCATGTTTGATCAATTTAATTAAGTCATGATGAGTTAAATCCAAGCCAAATCAGTGATAATATGAACTTAATTTAATTAAATTTGCATTAATTAAATTATATTAAGTTCAAATTGGCCCGAATCGAGTCAAATCTGACTCAATCAATTATGATAAATTCATGTCAGTCACGTCGAGCCTGATTTTTATTTTTAATTGATGCTAATTTTGGGTCCGGTTTTTTATGATTAAATCCATTAAGTCTGCTCAGACCCAAACTGACTTGAATTAAGTCAAATTTGGATTTGGGTCTAACCTAGTCTTAGCCAAGTTTGATTTGATTCAGCCCAATGCAATTCCACTAAGGTTCATTTAACTTTATTAGCAATTTGAATTGATTTTTTAAATATGGAAATGCAATTGACGGTCTTGATCTCCCCAAAATTTGAATTCTGCTAGGGTTAGTGCTTCAGTCGCGTGATTACCTCCTTCATTTAATTCGTTATGGTCTTGGAGGAAGATTTGAGTGTCATAGTGCCATTTTGAGCTTTCTGAGCAGAGCAAAACATCGAGGGACTTTTATAAGGCATGAACGAAGCCTTCGATTCCCCTATTGGCACCTGCTCCCCCTCTGGCTCCGGATTCTCTTGATTCGAACTTCCCAAACCCGCTCCCTCCCACTCTCGCTCTCTCCCTTTGTTTGTGAAGGAGCCAGGCGGAACACCCCTTCCTCTCTCTGGTTCCTGCATCCCAGACTGAAGAGTCCCCCCCTCCTCTCTCTCGCGTGATGAGCAAAATCAAAGTCCTACCTCCGGCTCCCTCTCTCGACTGCCATCGATTCGCCTCCCCCTTTCTCCTGTGCTCCCTCTAGTCGAAACCCAAGCAAGAACCCGACACCTTTCTCACATCCGAAGCAGCCCAGGAGGCCGAAGCTCCCTTTTTCCTGCTCTTCTCCCCTGTTAGGACCGAACTCTAGGACCTCAGGCCGACTACCTCCCTCCTTCGTCCGATCTCGCCTCCACGTGCGCAAAATCCCTATGCGCTAGCTGATGCCGACTCGAACTCCTACCTTGGACGTTGACTTCTCTCACCCTTCGAGCAGGTATATCTCTATTTCTTCTTCTCATTCCTTCACCTTCTATTTATTCTTCTCCTTTTCTTCTTCTACCTTCTTTTTCTTCTACATTCTCATTCTCTTTTCTTTGTTCTACTTCTTCCCTTTCTTCTGCTCTAAGGATGACCATAGATGAATTATTAGCTTATAAAATGGAGTTATGTAGAGTGTTAAGAGAGTTTCTATTTGCATGTTTTACATTCTTGCAACTTGTAAAATTTTGATGATTCCAAATATTATTGTTTTAAAGTTTTGTTTTCCCCTAACACTTTTTAGAAGAATTGCTTTTGCTCTTATGTGGAATAACATTTCAGGATAATCGACTCCAGACTAATGAAGACTTCAAATCAAAATTCAGCATGATATAATTTGCAAATTGAAACTTGTACTTTTCATTGTATTGAGTTTAAGAGGGAGTGGTTGTAATTAAGTAACTTAGCACACACACACTTGGGGAAATCTTTTTTAAAAAAAGTCATACTGATTGTACGGGACGAACTAGGTTCGTACGGTACGATCAAGTCAGTTATCCCCTTGGAAGAGCAATGGAACGAACAGGAAGTGAGAAAAATTTTCTAAGTCCTGGTCATCCAAGTGAACTACTATTCGTACCAGGACGAAATGCTCTCTAAAAAATTTTCGTTCAAACAAAATCCTATTCGTGCAAGGATGAAATGTTCTCTGGAAAATTTTCATCCCGACGAACTCCTATTTGTCCCAGGATAAAATGCTCTTGGGAAAATTTTTGTTTAGATGAAATCCTATATTTGGCCCATGATGAAATGTTTGCTGTAAAAATTTTGTCTAGACGAACTCCAATTCGTCCCAGGATAAAATGCTCTTTGGAAAATTTTTGTTCAGACGAGCTCCTATTTGGCCCAGGACGAAATGTTCTTTGTAAAAATTTCATCCAGACGAACTCCAATTCATCCTAGGATGAAAATGCTCTATGCTTTTAATTTTGGATAATGTCCTACAGTTTGTCAAAACCGACCCATGGTATAACTATTCGTATCGGACGAACTTAGTTCGTACGGGATGATAATCGGGTACAAAGTTAGTTTATACTAATATACATTGGGTTCGTATGCAACTGATTTAAGTAAATTTATCTAGGACGATCCACGATCGTACGGGACGATCCACTATATACAGACTTGAAAATCAGAATTTTTTGGACAGTTTTTTGTCTTTCCTATATAAAGTCCAATTAAAGCTGCCTCTTAATCTTTTTGCCTTCTGATCTTCGTGCCAATTGAAGGGAGACTCAAGGAGAGAGTGTGAGAGAGTGTTTGAAGGAGGATTCTTACTACTGGAGGGTGAAGGATTCACTTGATACTCAAAGGTAAGAATCTCTACTTGTGGTTTTTTTTACTTCACTATTTTCTCTCTTCCTTCTAGATTTCTTGTGAGAAGATTTATCAAGGAGATCCGGTTCTCTACTAACACTTGAAGAGTGTGAAAGGATGAAGGTTTCTCTGCCTACACCGGGAGAGTGTGAAAGGACGGACGATTCTCTACCGACACTTGGAGAGTGTGAAAAACCAAAGGGTTCTCTGCCCACACTTGGAGAGTGTGAAAGTATGAGGGTTCTCTGCCCACACTTGGAGAGTGTCAAAGGATGAATGGTTCTCTGCCTACACCAGGAGAGTGTGAAAGGGAGTACGGTTCTCTGCCAACACTGTGAAGAGTGTAAAAGGACGACAGTTCTCTACCGCACCGGGTAGTGGTGGAAGAGAGTTTTGTAAAGGCTTCTCTGCCTTGCTGTGGGTGAAAAAGGAGAGTCACTAGTGGTATTAGTGCAATACTCGGAGGGTTACTTCGGGGAGTATCCGTAGGTCGTGTTTGACTAAACCAATATAAATCTTGTGTCTTTTTATTTTCCGCTGCCTTTTTGTTTTATTGTTTAACTTGTGGTAAAAAAACCTTTTTCTACAAAATTCATTAAATTAAATTTTTTGTATAAAATTTTAAAAGAGGTTAAATTTTTTAATTACCAATTCACCCCCCTCTTGGTTAGCCGCTGGGACATAAGCTTAGGTTTAACAACCTGATTCATATTGAACAAGCTTCAACATAGAGCTTGTCTTTCATTATTATAGTAAATTCCCTACAATTTTGTGAATAAGATTCTCTCTATATTATAAATATTTCATTTAGGAAAGCAAGCTATATGGTTTTGTGAAGTATGAATGTGCCTTATGGCAAGATCCATCTTGTTCTTTTCCTTCTTGGAGCAAATAAATCAATAGTTGTCTGAAATTTTATGGTTACTTGAAATCTGAAAAATGATATTTTTTTTCTAGAGGGTTAGAACATCCCTATGTGTTTTTCTCAGTATTTTTATCTATTGAATTTGAATGTGGGGATGATTATAAGCCCCTTCCTCTTTCCCTTCCTCTCATTTGCTCACTTCTAAATAAGCTAAGAGAAGTTTGTTTAATCATCTTCTTAAAAGGAACGAAAGAGGGTTTATGTTTGTCTTCTTGATAGAAGAATTTGAGTTATCAAATTCATAACAAGAAATCAAGCCTATGTCGCATTTTCACAAAGGGAAGTTTCTTATGGAATGGATCTTTAATTTAAAGAGGTGTCTCAGAAATTAATTTGCTCAAGAGTTTGCTTTGAGATAAAATTTTTGTTGATTCTTTTTATACTGATTTATTTGCTCTTTTAGAAATCTTTGCTCTTATATGAAAGGATTTATGAGTCACTCTTGAGTTTATTATAAATTTAGCAAGTAAGGTGTTGGGTCGTGTTAGATTATGAGATTAATTTAATTAATGGAGGCACGGGATGACTTCTTACTATGTTAAATAGTGAAAGATAATTCTCAACTTTGGAAATAAAATGTGTATTGAACTTATTAATGGGTTGTTGATGTCTGTTAGTGAAATGCAATTGGTAAATATTAGAGTAGTCCTTGTTACTTCTTTTGGAATATGAATGATAGAGAGACCTTTATTTATCTCTTTTATCAAACAAAAATGAAGAAGTATGGAAATGAACTTTGGCATCATTCCTTTTCTTGAAATGAAATTGTAGATCGTTGAAACACTTGAAGGAGAATATGAAATGATATGAATCTTTGAAGATTTTCAACAGAGTTTATTAAGAAGCATGTTAGATTTGATTGTCAAGATTGTGATGTTTATTTATTCTCAAGGAATGGCACTCTACTTCATAAATCATGGCCAAATAGTGATGTTTTGTTATTCATACTTGTGTTCCTTGTGTAACTCTCATCGTCTTATAAAGTTTGGAGAAAGTCCAAATGAGAGAAAGGCTTATTTCTCGCATTTTACCAAATAATTTTCTAATGGGAATAGTACTTGGTTGACTTCTAAGCAATAGCTTCTTGTTTGAAATGATGATTCATTTCTTTTATAGAAAATATGCTTGCATTATCCACAGTAATAATTTCAAGAGAGCATTAGCAACTTTTCTTCTCTCCAATAAATCTTGATTATGAAATATTCTGATTATGATGTATATAAAGTGCATTATTGGTAGGTTCGCATGAGATCTACAAGTTTCTTATTTTCTTTTGGAAAAATATTTGAGGGCCTTTTTTTATGAGAGGTTGGGTGGTGACATAAGTAGTTCCCTTTAAATTTTTGAGGGATTGCATTCTTTATGTTGAAAAGTCCCATAAGTTTATTGAAGATTTCATCTCACTAGCATGAATGGATATATATGATTGTTATCTTATTTCTTGAATTACTTCTGTTTTCTCTTATCCATTATTTTTGGAGGAAAATCTTTATATGATAAAATTTATTTCTTGACACGACTTCTAGCTCTAGGTTAGGCTGATGTTTATGTTTTGTTATTCAATATCAATTACCCTTGTCAAATTAGAGAACTACTACATTATTTTATGTTCTAGCAATAACATGCATATGTTTTATAAGTGCTAATCATGAATTTCTTGTTAGTGATATTTTTATTTACCTATATTTCTTTTCTAAATGACATCTATGCTCATATGTATATTTCTCTTTTATCTTATTTTGTGAGGTTCATCGGGTTTTGTACGGTCGAGAATCAAGTGATATCATTTGCTTAAGAGCTTTTAAGTGGCCGCGCCACAGTCAGGTATAATCTCCGCAACTTGAAAAGCAAACTCCTAATTATATATCAAAATTGCTACACATTACATATATATTGTTAATAGCTATTATATCACATTTAGTTAGACCGCCATAGGTTAGTGCACTAACGATGTTTTTGGCCCTATAGGTTAAAGCTTGCCCCCATTTGTGACCCCTAGAGACCCTTATGGTCACCTTAGGCCTATAGTGTAGGCCCACCTACTTGTGCTATATGCATCATTATTTTTCCCACATGAAGTGGGCACCGCTAGGATGTTCCATTTTCTTTCAGTTTTGGGTATGATGCCCCCACACCTTTTGTGAGCCCTTGAGACCATTAAGGTCATTTAGGTCTGTAGTATAGAACACCTATTTATGCCATGGGCATCATTATTTTCCCACACGAAGTGGGCATCATTATTTTCCAAAATGAAGTCGGCACCACTAGGATGGTTTTCTATTGTCATGTGATGCGGGTACCTTACCTGAAGGGTACCCTTGGTGTGTTTATTTACTTTTTCTATACTCTAGATGTCATGCATGCATTTTTATACACGTTACTCCATAATGCACTTGCTTGTATACATGTATTACATCAGCATTATTCGAATGAAATTGTCATCTTATCTTTCAGTAGGCCTAAGGATACTTTCACTCATACATCTGTTTCATGAATCATATATGGCGATAGGTATATTCTTTTGCAAATTATAGAGTCTCTGATTTAAACCTTTTAAATTATAAATTCTTGATTCCTTAGGATAGAGCCTTCCTATCTTGTACACATATAAGACGATTGGTTGTGCTTAGGATGTTAGCTGGCAGCTCACTCTAGGCAAGGATAAGTCCAAATTGTATACCCCTCAGTGTGTCTCTCTTTGTCTTTAATGAATTTTGAGTCTGTCATTTCTCCTAGGATAATAATCCGATCTTTGATCTTTTAAACTCAAATTTTTAATCGTATATTTATTCATTCAAAAATGTCTAGTCGTCACTAAGGGTAAAGAGAAGATTTCATTTTCTTCTGAATAGAACTTAGGAACTTTCTATGTGCACCAAATTAAGAAGACAATAATACATTGTTCTTAATCGAGAGTTTTTCTAGGTGAAGCCCCCATGGGAGACCGATCTCCTCATCAAATAAACCCCATTCGAGTTGGTGTATCGAATGGGGAAAATCTCGTGATGTTTTAGGTTATATATATCATTATCCATTGAAGTGTGTAGGTAAAACCTGCTATCTTCCATGGCTAATCTTATGTATGACTCCATCTGCTCTTCCATTGGCCTACTTGTGTCGTATAAAGGCATACGATCATTTTCTCCTACGGGATAGTATGGTTGTACCCTTTGCATTTGAACCCCACGAGCAGCATCCTTTCGGAGACCTACAGATTTCTAGCGACCACGATGGGACAAGTTTCTCTCTCCATCTTTGGATGTTGTATTATTCACTTCTGTAGGTATTCCTAGTTTGGTGCCTAGTTTGAGTTCCTCTTTTCTTCTCCACTCTATTCTTTTCATCCTTAATGAATGTTAGATCTTTTTAATGTATAAAGATTTAATTAAAATTTTGAGTTTATTAGATCTATATTTTTAATTCTCCAATTCAAATTCAGATCAATCTATTTCAAGTCAATCTTATTCAAATCAAATTTTTAATGTCTATCAATTCCTAGCTAGAATTCTTTTGGACTTAATCTCGACTTATATCATTTCAAATAAAAGTTCATATTCTATTTTTGATTACATGATTCACATATTTGACATAAACTCTAATCTCTTTCATGTCCCTAATTTGAGGTCCTTTAGACTTTATTTTGATTCATATCAATCCAAATAAAAATTCAAATTTGATCTTTAATGGAAGGGTCCATAAAATTGACATATGTAAAATTTTCAAAAGAAAATTTAATGTGAGAAAAGTTTGAAAGTTTAAAGTATAAGATAAACTTTTGAGGGATTTTTTCGTAGAGAGTATTTGACTTATTTTTCATAATAGAAAATTGCCTCCATTTTATTTAAAATATTAAGTAAGTGTTTGTTGACTCATCTAAACACTTAAAGAAGAAAATTCATGAGGATCCTTAAAAAGAGTATGTCCTCTCCCTCCCATCCCTTACATGGGATAATTTCATTTTTGAATTAGAATCTTTGACAAATTGGAATTAGATTTAGAAATGAAAATTTTTTCCATTAGCTTGCAATTTTCTATCTCATAGGTGTCTTTTGCATGCTTATGAATCTAATTCATAATTTTCTTAATTAAGTTGTTCATTCTTGTCATAGGATTGAGTTTGTTTTGTAGGTCATTCTTCCTTATATAAGAGAGAGTTTTCTTCTCTTATATTTGGAAGATGACTTTACAACTGAGAAAAAGTCTTTTAAAGAATTAGAAAGAAAGACGATTACAAAAAAGAAGGAGGCGTAATGTTCGCCAAAATTATTAAAAGGAGCACAAAGTGATCCCAAAATGTAAGATACATAAAGTGTGAAAAAAAAGGCGCAATGTTTGCCAAAATTATTAAAATTGACACAAAGTAAACCCAAAATGAATAAGTAAATAGCTTTCCTTTCTTGTAAATCTCTAAATCTCAGAAAACTCATGTGTCCTTTGATATTTTTTTTACTTGAGTTTGAAAATGATGACTTTGAATTCATTTATATCTAAGAGAGAGAGAGAGCCCGGTTTAACTTGTAGGGGGCTTGACTTAAGTTAGCAAATTTTTAATCCCTAACCTTTTTGGATTTAGATGGAGTCAACCCATTTCTTATCGAATTCTCAAATTTGATCCCTTATGTCATTATGACCGAGTCAAAATAATCAAGAGGTAAATCTTTCATTCTTAAAAATAATACTCTTACTATTTGATAAAATTTCTACTCTTTGAAAATATATGAATCAAACTTTTCTTAATTAATTGGTGGATATTTAACTTCTCTTAGTGTCTCCACTATTGAGTATATTTAAATGTCCACCTTGTTCTTTTGAAATTTTATGCATGAAAATTTTTGGATCCCAACATTTGATTATATCTCATTCTTATGAAATGATGTGATCCTTTTCTTAATTGCACTCTTTGCCTTTTAGATCCTGGTGTTTTGCTTATAAATAATTATTTAACGTGCATTTTATTCTCTTGATATCTTTATGCTGCTATCACCTGCTTGGGAGCAACTATCCCTTTAGGTTGTTGTTTTGTTCACTTGTTTGGGAGCCACTCTCTCATTCAAATTATTGTTTTTGTTCACCTTCTTGGGAGCCACTATCCCATTCAGGTTGTTGTTTTTGTTCACTTGCTTGGGAGCCACTCTCCCATTCAAGTTTTGATTTTATTTCTCAGTTGGGTTCATCCCCTTGGATCTTTTTATGTGTGATTATTCTGTCATGTCCTTTTCATATTGATGTCATGATAACTCTACCTTGATTTTGCATGTGATTATTCATGTTCATTCCATGTCATTTCTTCCTCCACGGATAGACCTGTATGAGAGATTTCTCATTCGATATTTCTTGTGGATTCCTATGTTCAGGAGATCCTTTTTGCCACTCTTTTTCTCTTTCTCTCTTTGTTTTGCCATTTCGAATATGTTCAGACGAACATTAAGTAGTCCTCATTCACCATTTTGAATATGGTCAGGTGGATGTTGGATTCTTTTTCTTCTTTTGTCTTGCCATTTCGAATATGGTCAAACAGATATTAGACTTTTGTGGGTATGCTCTTTATTCGCTATTGCGAATATGGTCAAGCGGATACTGAGCTGTTCTAATTTGCCGTTGTGAATATGGTCAGGCGAATGTTGAAGCCCCTTTCTTTTACACTTTGTCTCACTATTGCGAATATGGTCAGGCAGACATCGGGTCATCCTCATTCACTGTTGTGAATATGGTCAAGTGAATGTTGGACTTTCTTCTTTTATCCCACCATTTCAAATATGGTCATGTGGACATTAGACTTTTGGTAGGGCTCATTATTCATTGTTGCAAATATAATTAGGTGGATATTGAGCCATTCTCATTCACCGTTATGAATATGGTCAGGCGAATGTTGACTCCCCTTTTTGATTGGGTACCTGATAGAGTCCCTAGGAGGCATACTTCACTAGCTCTTCATTCGCTCTATTTTCTTCTTCCTGTTTTGGGGTTGTTGAGTTTTCTTCATGACTCATTGTTTCACCATTTCGAATAAGGTTAGGTAAATATTGAGTCACCCTCATTCACTATTATAAATATGGTCAGGTGAATCTTGAACTTTGTCTTTTTTCCTGCTATTTCAATCTGGTCAGGCGGACATTAGACTTTTGAGAAGCTCTTTATTTTCTGTTACGAATATGGTCAGATGGATATTGAGCTGTTCTCATTCGCTGTTGTGAATATAGTCAGGAAAATGTATAACTCCCTCCTTTTCTCA
Organism: Dendrobium catenatum; assembly: GCF_001605985.2. Taxonomy (NCBI): domain Eukaryota; kingdom Viridiplantae; phylum Streptophyta; class Magnoliopsida; order Asparagales; family Orchidaceae; genus Dendrobium; species Dendrobium catenatum. Next base: position 163,858 of record NW_021319255.1, on the reverse strand, counting down.
CTCTTGTTCACTATTTTGATCTGGTCAGGTGGACACTGCATTTTTCTTTATTCACTGTTTTGATCTGGTCAAGTAAATGTTGGATCCTTCTTTCTTCGTGTATTCTGCTATTTCAATCTGGTCAGGCAGACAGTTATTTTTTTTTCTTTCCTCACTCTTGCTCACTATTTCGATCTGATCAGGTGAGCACTGAGTTTTCTCCATTTCTATTTCGATGTGGTCAAGTGAATGTGAGACTTTTCTTTCCCCTTTATATTCAATTGTTTTGATCTGGTCAGGCATACAGTTGACTCTTTTCTTTCCTTACTCTTGTTCATTGTTTCAATCTGGTCAGGTGAACACTGAGTTATCCCCATTCACTACTTCAATCTGCTCAAGTGAATGTTAGACTTTTCTTTCCCCTTCTATTCTGCTGTTTTGATATGGTTAGGAAGACATTTGGCTCTTTTCTTTCCTTACTCTTGTTCACTATTTCAATCTGGTCAAATAAACACTGAGTCTTTTCTCATTCACTCTTTCAATCTGGTCAGGAGGATATTAGACTTTTGGGAAGCTCTTTATTCGCTGTTGCAAATATGGTCTGACAAATATTGAGCTGTTCTCATTTGCTGTTGCGAATATGGTCAGACGAATGCAGGACTCCCTCCTTTCCATACTCTTGCTCACTGTTTCGATCTTGTTAGGTGAGCACTGAGTCTTTCCTCATTCACTATTTTGATCTGGTCAAGTGAATGTGGGATTCTTTTTTCTTCTTCTGTTCCACTATTTCGATCTAGTTAGGCAGATAGTTGTTCCTTTTCTTTCCTCACTATTGCTCACTATTTCAAGCTGGTCAGGTGATCACTGAGTCTTTCCCTCTTCACTGTTTCGATCTGGTTAAGTGAATGTGGGGTCCCTCTTTCTTCTTCTATTATGCTATTTCTATCTAGGTAGGAAGATAGATGATTCCCTATCTTTGATTATTCTTCCTTATGGATTTTTTTTAATATTATTTGGCTACTTGATATGATTTTCAAATGATTATTGATTTCCTTGTCCTCTTCGTATCACCTTGGCAGATGCGCCGGGTGATCATTGAGTGTTTCCTTATCCTCTTTGTATCACCTCGGCATATGCGTCAGGTGACCGTCGAGTGTTTCTTTGTCCTCTTTGTATCATCTCGGCAGATGCGTCGAGTGATCATTGAGTGTTTCCTTGTCCTCTTCTTATCACCTCGGTGGATGTGTCAGGTGATCATCAAGTGTTTCCTTATCCTCTTCGTATCACCTTGGCATATGCGCCGAGTGATCATTGAGTGTCCCTTGTCTTTTCTCACCCTCGACCTCCAGTCGAGTGGTTGTTGAGTTTGCCTAGTAGTTGTTGACTTTTTCTACTTGTTGTTGAGTCTCTTTTGCCTCCTTACTCGCTGTTTCGAATATGGTCAAGCGAGCCCTGAGTTTTCTCCGTTCATTGTTTCAATCTGGTCAAGTGGATGTGGGACCCCTTTTCCTTTCTTTATTATGTTGTTGCGATGTGGTCAGATAGATAGATGATTTCTTTATCTTCAATTTTCCTTATTGCTTTATCTTGGGTCATTATCTCTTACTGTTTTGATCTAATCAAGTGATGACTGAATTTCTTTCTCATCGCATCACCTTAGACATGTGCTTTAAGTGATAATTGAGTCTTCCTTAGTTTTTTATATCGTTATTTCAATTTTGCTCATATGAGCATAGAATCCTTTCTTCTTCTATTATGTTGTTTCAGTGTGATTAGGCAGATAGTTGAGCTTCTTCTTGGCTCTTTCTCACTATCCTGGTTTAGTAAAGTGAGCATTGAGTCTTCTTCATTCAATGTTTCGATTTGGTCATGCGAAGTTAGGTTTCTTTCTCTCTTCTGTCCCACCATGCTTGCATGATTGTATGATTGCTGCATGACTCAGTGATTGATTGAGTGCATGTCATTGTATGATTCTTTGATCTTGAGGTGATCATTGCATCTTGGGTTGCTCATTGCATAATTGAGTGATTTTTGCATATTTGGGTTTGTTGTTTGATCATATGATCATTGTATGATTAGAGGATAGTTGCATTATTGTGTGATCATAATAAAGATTGGTTGATTGTGTAAGTGCATGAACATTGCATAGTTACTTGATTGTTAGTGACTATTACACGATCATTTGCTTATTATTACGTGGTTTGGTGTGATTATATATTTACCGTATACTTATCTCATGGTTGTGTTGTTACTGTGTGATGGCATGATTATGGTATGATTTGATTATTATGTGATCAATTGATTGTGACACGAGTATGTGATAATTATTTGATTATATAATATCATTGGAGTATATAAATATTGCATGATTTGATGATAGAATGGTTGTGACATAAGTGTATAATAATTCTATGGTTTATATGATGACTGTATGATTGAATGATCATCCCATTATTACATGTTTGCATAAGCATTATGTGGTTGAGTGATCATAGCATGGTGGGACATTTCTCACATTATTGTTGTGTGGTTGTATGTTTCTCAATTGATCATAGGATTGTATTTTCCTAGCGAGTCTCTTTAGTTGAGCGTAGGATTGCATCTTCCTAGCGAGCCTCTTTAGTTGAGCGTAGGATGCATCTTCCTGGTGAATCTCATTCGTGGTTGTTGGGTTGTACCTTCTTAGAGATAAGGAGATCAATGCCAACACGTGCGGTCACCAATTGTTCACCACACCTGTTGGGGTTGTGTTTGTTGACCTCAATTTTTGTATGCTTGGCCCTCGACCATGTTTGATCAATTTAATTAAGTCATGATGAGTTGGATCCAAGCCGAATAAGTGCTAATCTAAACTTAATTTAATTAAATTTGCATTAATTAAATTATATTAAGTTCAAATTGGCCCGAGTTGAGTCGAATCTGACTCAACTGCACTAAATCAATTATCATCAATTCATGTCAGTCACGTCAAGCCTGATTTTTATTTTGATTGATGTTGATTTTGGGTCCGACTTTGTATGATTAAATCCATTGAGTCTGCTCGAACCCAAACTAACTTGAATTGAGTCAAATTTGGACTCGAGTCTAACCTGGTCTTAGCCAAGTTTGATTTGATTCAGCCCAATGTAATTCCACTAAGGTTCATCTGACTTTATTAGCAATTTGAATTAATTTTTTAAATCTGAAATGCAATCGACGATCTTGATCTCCCCGAAATTTAAATTCTGCCATGGTCAGTGCATCAGTTGCGTGATCTCCTCCTTTAGTGAATTTGTCAGGGTATTAGAGGAAGATCTGAGAGGCACAGTGCCATTTTGTGCTTTCTAAGCAGAGCAAAATGTTGGGGGACGTTTAGAAGGCATGAACGAAGCCTTCGGCTCCCCGATTGGCACTCGCTCCCCCTCTGGCTCTTGATTCTCTTGATTTGAACCTCCTTGACCCGCCCCCTCCCACTTTCGCTCTCTCCCTCTATTCATGAAGGAGCCAGGCAGAACACCTTTTCCTCTCTTTAGTTCCCGTATCCCAGACTGAAGAGTCCGCCCCCTCCCTCTCTCGACTCCCCTAGATTCGCCTCCCCCTTTCTCCCGTTCTCCCTCTGATCGAAACCCAAGCAGGAACCCTGTGCCTTGCTCCCATCCGAAGCAGCCCAGATGGCCGAAGCTCCCTCTTGCTGCTCTTCTCCCCTGCTCGGACTGGACTCCAGGACCTCAGGCAAACGACCTCCCTCCTCCATCTGATCCCGCCTCAAGGTGCGCGAAAACCCCATGCCCTAGCCGATGCCGACCCGAACTCCTACTTTGGCCGTCACTTCTCTCCCCCTTCGAGCAGATATATCTCTCTTTCTTCTTCTCATTCCTTCTCCTTCTCTTTATTCTTCTCCTTTTCTTCTTCTGCCTTCTTTTTCTTCTACATTCTCATTCTCTTTTCTTTGTTCTACTTCTTTCCTTTCTTCTGCTCTAAGGATGACCATGGATGAATGATTAGGTTATAAAATGGAGTTGTGTAGAGCTTGTCTTTCATTATTATAGTAAATTCCATCCAGTTTTGTGAATAAGATTCTCTCAATATTATAAATATTTCATTTAGGAAAGCAAGCTATATGGTTTTGTGAAGTATGAATGTGCCTTATGGCAAGATCCATGTTGTTCATTTTTTTTCTTTGAGCAAATGAATTAATAGTTGTTTGAAATTTTGTGGTTACTTGAAATCTAAAAAATGATTTTTTTTTCCTCTAGGGTTAAAATAGCCCTGTGTGTTTTTCTCAGTATTTTGATCTATTACATTTGAACGTGGGGATGATTAGAAGCCCCTTCCTCTTTCCCTTCCTCTCATTTGCTCACTTCTAAATAAGATAAAAGAAGTTTGTTTGATCATCTTCTTAAAAGGAATGAAAGAGGGTTTATGTTCGTCTTCTTGATAGAAGAATTCGAGTTATCCAATTCGTAACAAGAAATCGAGCTTATGTCGCATTTTCACAAAGGGAATTTTCTTATGGAATGGATCTCTAATTTAAAGAGGTGTCTCAAAAATTAATTTGCTCAAGAGTTTGCTTTGAGATAAATTTTTTGTTGATTCTTTTTATACATATTTTTTTTCTCTTTTAGAAATCTTTGCTCTTGTATGAAAGGATTGATGAGTCACTCTTGAGTTTATTATAAATTTAACAAGTAAGATGTTGGGTCGTGTTTGATTATGAGATTAATTTAATTAATGGAGGCATGGGATGACTTCTTACTACATTAAACAGTGAAAGATAATTCTCAACTTTGGAAATAAAATATGTATTGAACTTATTAATGGGTTGTTGATGTTTGTTAGTGAAACGCAATTGTTAAATGTTAGAGTAGTCCCTTTTACTTCTTTTACAAAATTGGAAAAATGAAAGATAGAGAGACCTTTATTTATCTCTTTTATCAAACAAAAATGAAGAAGTATGAAAATGAATTTTGGCTTCATTCCTTTTCTTGAAATGTAATTGTAGATCGTTGAAACACTTGAAGGAGAATAGGAAATGCTATGAAATTTTGAAGATTTTCAACAGAGTTTATTAAGAAGCATGCTAGATGTGATTGTCAAGATTGAGATGTTTATTTATTCTCGAGGAATGGCACTCTACTTCATAAATCAAGGCCAAACCATGATGTTTTGTTATTCATACTTGTGTTCCTTGTGTAACTCTCATCGTCTTATAAAGTTTGGAGAAAATCCAAATGAGTGAAAGGCTTGTTTCTCGCATTTTACCAAACAATTTTCTAATGGAAATGTACTTGGTTGACTTCTAAGCAATAGCTTCTTGTTTAAAATGATGATTCATTTCTTTTATAGAAAATATGCTTGCATTATCTACAGTAATAATTTGAAGAGCATTAGCAACTTTTCTTGTCTCCAAAAAATCTTGATTATGAAAGATTCTTATTTTGATGTATATAAAGTGCATTATTGGTAGGTTCGCAAGAGATCTACAAGTTTCTTATTTTCTTTTGGAAAAATATTTGAGGGCCTTTTTTTATGAGAGGTTGGGTGGTTACATAAGTAGTTCCCTTTAATTTTTTGAAGGATTGTACTCTTTATGTTGAAAGTCCCATAAGTTTGTTGAAGATTTCATCTCACTAGCATGAATGGATATATATGATTGTTATCTTATTTCTTGAATTACTTCTGTTTTGTCTTCTCCATTGCTTTTGGAGGAAATCTTTATTTTATAGAATTTATTCCTTAACACAAAATTTATTGAAACTATGATTTCTGTGAAAAGGAAGTTATGATGCTCGTTTAAAATCGGGTAAGTGTTGCATGAAGTTTTCTTCTTTCTATGCTATGATTAAATAGATGTTGGGTAGTTCCCTTGGAATGATATATGAAGGCTTATATAAAGTGATTTGTAATGCTTCATATGATTTTTTGAAAGGAAAGTGACATTATCTCTTTTATACACAAAATATTTTCTGTGAGATTTTGAAAAAAGTGACATGTTGGAAGATCAAATTGGTTGGGTTATTATTGATAAATGAAATTTTGGAAAGCATTTATTTGGTTCATATGCTAAAAAAAAGGTGACTTTATGAATCGATTCATGTTGGAAGAGTGTTAAGATTTGCTTTGTATTATAAAATTGTGTTTCCTATTATTTGCTCCAGTCGTTTCTTTGCAAATATTTGTGTTTATTGAAAAGCTTTGTGAATGTTTTATAATGGAAAGCCTCATGAAGCCTTTTTGTTGGATGATTTTCATGAATTTTACCCCACGCCAAAATGTGAAAAAGCACTTGAATTATTTTTTTTTGTGTTGGAAAAGTTTTAGTAGATTGTTCGTGTAGGGCTTTATGTGTAGTTCATTTGAAAGTTTTATAAGTCATTTTCAAGGTTTATGGTTTTATGATTAGCTTTGCATTGAAAGACTCTTTAATGTCTTTGTTTTAGAATGAAAGATCTTGTTTATGTGGGTTATTTTTCTTATTTGAATTGGCTTTCTTTTACTAATGTTTGCTTATAAAAGTGGGGGTTTGGAAAAATATGAAAAAAAGAGAAAACTTGTTTTGAGTTTTAGTTTTGCGAACTTGCTCCCTTTCGTCACTTTGGGATTTATTTAGAAAATAGTTTGGTCAATTATTTAGATATGTCAAGTGCTTAGGTTGGAATGTGGGGACAGTGAAGGTCATCAAAAACACATTCCCTCCTATTCATATTACATTGAATTGGAGTGAGGAGTGTTTTAGAGACATGTTTGACTTCGAAATGGCATGTCCAATAATAAAATGCCTACATTCCATTTATTATTTTTATTTCCATTCATTCTTTTTGGCATTTTGGCGTATTTCTTTTTTTTTAGTTCTCATCTTTTTTCTACTTTTCTACTCATTATCTTTTCCTATTCATCGATCCTTAAACTTATTAGGATATGCACGAATGTCCAAAGGATTAGAAACACATTTTCTTTTGTCCCCTATAACCTAAGGATAAAAACTAAGGACCGAGTCTTAGATAACATAGACTTAGGATGCATACTCTCTATAGGATAGAGACGTCAAAACATAAACTTAGTGACACGCTTTTCTAGGTTTAGTGTGCTATAACTCATTAATAATCAACTAATAAATCAACTTTAATCTAACTCAAAACACATTAACTCACTTAAAACTCAATTAAATCATAAGCTAGTCTTTTAAAAGCAATCAACAAACCCCTTAATACATAACAACCACTCCAAAGATGAAGTTTAATGCATGGACTATTCCGAGCTGTGGGGCTAAGTGTCCTAAGGAGGCCTGGTTCATCGAGCTTTGTGGTACAATGCCACGAATGAATTCAATGGGGTATTGAAACTTTAAAATTAATTGACTATTAATGATTTAAACCAAATAAAATTTTTAATATAACTATATCAATTTGGTTTTTAGGATGGACTACTCCGAGCTACGGGGCTAATTGTCCTAAGGAGGCTTGGTTCCTCGAGCTTGATGGCATAATGCCACAAACCAGTTGATATCAAAGTTAATTAATTTAACCCCTTAATTGATAATAAATTATTCAATTTATCTTTCTTTTTAATTTACAACCAACTAAAATAACCCAACAAAATTGGTTACTACTGGGTAACCCAAACCTACGAGGCTATTAAGTTAGGCCCAAAGAGGGTGAAATAAACTTCACGGCCTCGGTGAGAAACGAAGGTGGTAATCAATTAAATAAAAAATGAAAATTTTAAAATCAATCTTAAAAAACTAATATTTAAACTTTAATCAAAATCTCTTGTTTAGCATTTAACAAATACAAGAAACTTTAATTAAATCATCCTACATAAGACATACCCAAAATCACATAGTTTGATACACATACATAGACTTGTTTGTCAAGACACGACTTCTAGCGCTAGGTTAGGACGATGTTTATGTTTTGTTATTTAATGTCAATTTCCCTTGCCAAATTAGAGAACTACCACATTTTTTTATGTTCTAGCAATAACATGCACATGTTTTATAAATGCTAATCGTGAATTTCTTGCTAGTGATATTTTTATTTACCTGCATTTCTTTTCTGAATGGTATCTACGCTCATATGTATATTTCTATTTTATCTTATTTTGCCAGGTACATCGGGTTTTCCACGGTAGAGAATCAAGTGATATCATTTGCTTAAGAGATTTTAAGTGGCCGCACCATAATCAAGTATAATCTCTGCAACTTGTAAAGCAAATTCTTAATTATATATCGAAATTGCTACACATCACACACATATTGTTAATAGCTATTCTAACATGTTTAGGTAGCTTTGGTGTGTTTATTTACTTTTTCTGTACTCTGGATGTCATGCATGCATTTTTATACATGTTACTCCACAATGCACTTTTCTTGTATACATGCATTACATCAGCATTGTTCAAATGAAATTATCATCTTATCTTTCAGCAGGCCTAAGGATACTTTCACTTATACATCTATTTCATGCATCCTATATGGCGATAGATCTATTCTTTTGCATATTATAGAGTCTCTGATTTAAAATTTTTAAAATACAAATTCTTTATTCCTTAGGATAGAGCCTTCCTATCTTGTACACATATAGGACGATTTGTTGTGTTTAGGATATTAGCTGGCAGCTCACTCCAGGCAAGCATAAGCCCAGGTTGTACACCTCTTAGTGTGTCTCTGATGTAAGCACAATAGATAGAAAAGCCAAGCAAGAAGAACAAAGGCTAAAACTAAACCAAACTCAATTCAAATAGTAGCAATCATCTATAACATCCAAAATCTGATGAAGAAAACTAGAAGAAAATTCAAAGAAATAAAGAAACTTAGAACATCTAGTCAGCTTACCTTAGAACATTAATGAGCTATGTAGTTCTCCCAATGAATGAACTAAACTTCAGCTCATCATTAATGAGCTAGCAACTAAGAAAATAAGCTCAACTCCAATGAACCATCTTCTTCCACACATCACCATAAGCCTCAAAACCGTGGACCATAAGCCAACCCGTGAACCAGCAACAGCCAAGGACTAATCGAGCCAACAAACAAAGGTCTACCAAGCCCCAAGCACAACCTACCATGATCAATGGATGCTTTCCCATCATTGGATAGCTAAAAAAAAAAGAAAATAACATAAAAATATACTAATGTTCAATAAAAGTATAGAATATTTGATAGCATCAATTCTCCCCTAGTGGAAAATTCTCATCTCCTGATGAGAACACTTCAGCAACTCTTTCATAAAGCTCCAAATTTCAATTTTTTTAGATCAGCAGCATCAATCCAGGTTCAATCAGTTAATGGTCGTTTGCTCCATTTGACCAAAAACCTCATATGTTCACCATTTCTCGTTTTAGTGACTTTCATATCATTAACATCTTCAATCTAATCTTCAGACTTTGCCAAAGGAGTAGAGAGTGGCAAAGTTTCAATGTCTACAGAATCATCAGAATTTCCATCATATAAAGAAAGGTCAGAAACATTAAAAATAGGAGAAGTGCCAACAGTAATAGGTATCCATCAAGTAGGCATTAGTGCCTAATTTTCGTAGCACACGCAAAGGGCCAAATTTTTTTCTACTTAACTTTCTAAAAGTACCAATTGGAAATTTTTGGCAACGAAAGTATGCCATAAACAAGTCACCCACATTGAAATTTTCTTCTTTCTATGTTTATCAGCAGTTGATTTGTACTTAGCATTAGCTTTTTGGAGTTTTTCAAGGACCTGCTATTGGACAGTCTTTATGTGGTCAAATGTTTCAAAAGCTTCAGCACCAATTTTTTTAATTAAGGGCAAGCAGTTTCTATCTAAAATATGAGGAATAGGTTGCCCATAAATAATTTCAAAAGGATTTTGCTAGTGGAACGATTAGCAGAATTATTATAAGTAAACTCAGCCTGAGGTAACACTAAATCCCATTGAGATGTTTTTTCTCTAGCAAGGCATCTTAACAAATTTCCTAAACTTCTATTGACAACTTTAGTTTGTCCATCAGTTTGAGGATGATAGGCACTACTAAATTGAAGAGTACTTCCAAGTTTTTCCCAAAGAGTTCTCCAAAAATGACTCAAAAATCTAGTGTCTCTATCAAAAGTAAAAGTACGAGGAATACCATGAAGATGAATAATTTCTTTAAAAAATAAATCAGCAATATAAGAAGCATTATAAGTTTTCCTACAAAGAAGAAAATACGCCATTTTGCTAAATCGATCCACAACCACAAAAACAGAGTCAAATTTTCGAGAAGTAACCGACAAACCCAAAATGAAATCCATAAAAATATCCTCCCAAGGTTTGCTTGGAATAGGTAGAGGAGTATACAAACCAGAATTTTGTGCAGTTCCTCTAAAAGCTTGACATATTTTACATTGTTTAACCAGCTTAGCAATGTCTTTTCTCATATGAGGCTAAAAATATTTTACTTCAACCAAAGCAATTGTTTTCCTTTGCCCAAAATGTCCTCCCAAACCTCCACTATGTAATTCTCTCACAAGTTATTCTCTTAAAGAATTCTTAGATATGCAAAGTCTAGTTCCCTTAAATAAAAAACCTTGACGTATAACAAACTGAGCAGAAGGATCAGTTCCAGAAGCAAGACAAGAAGCCCAAATATTTTTAAAATCAAAATCACTTGCATAAGTATATTTCATAAAATCAAAAGAAATAACAGTCGAAAAAATATTTATCAACAAGTAGATCTTTGACTTAAAGCATCAACAACCTTATTCAAAACCACAGTTTTATGTTTGATATGAAAAGAATACTCTTGCAAGAAAGAAACCCATTTGACATGTCTTTTGTTTTGATTTTTTTGTGAACCCAAAAAACGCAAAGCCTCGTGGTCAGTATTCAAAATAAATTCCTATTGAATCAAATAGCATCTCTAGAATTTCAAAGCTTGAATAATAGTATAAAATTCCAAGTCATAAGTAGAATATCAAGATCAAACATCATTGATTTTTTCACTAAAATTTGCAATAAGCTTTCCTTCTTGACTCAAAATGACACCAATACCAACATGCGAAGGATCACAATCAACTTCAAAAACTTTTTCAAAATTTGGCAGACTAATAATTGGAGCTTGACTCATTTTGATTTTGATAAGTTGAAAAGTTTTTTCAGCCTCAGGGGTCCATTTAAAGATTCCTTTTTTAAAACAATCAATGATAGGAGCATTACAGAACTGAAGTTTTTAATGAATCGATGATAAAAAGATGCTAACCCATGAAAACCTCTTACCTCGCTGATATTTTTAGGAATAGGCCAGCTTTTTATTGCCTCAATTTTCACAAGATCTACTTTGATTCCCTTAGTAGATACAATGTAACCCAAGAATGTTAAACTTGAAGTCATAAAAGAACACTTCTTCAAATTGATATACAGTTTTTGTTCCCTCAAAGTTTGCAAAATTTGTTTGACATGAAAAAGATGTTTAGATGGACGAATGTTGTAAATCATAATATCTTCAAAATATACTACCATAAACTTTCCAACAAAAGGTCGCAAAACATGATTCATTGTTCGTATAAAAGTACTTGGAGAATTTTACAAATCAAAAGGTATAACAAGCCATTCATACAAGCCCTATTTGGTTTTAAAAGCAGTTTTCCATTCATCCTAGGTCTATCTTATCTGAAGATACCCACTTTTCAAATCAATTTTAGAAAAAAAATTTGGCACCACTTAGCATATCTAGCATGTCATCCAACCTAGGAATTGGAAACCTGTATTTGATGGTTATTTTATTTATGGCTCGGCTATCCACACACATTCTCCAGGTTCCATCTTTTTTAGGAGTAAGCAAAGCAGGCATAGCACAAGGACTTAGACTTTCCTGGATTAAACCCTTTTCCAACAGTTCAGACACTTGCTTAGAAAGTTCTTGATGTTTATTTAGAATCATCCTGTAATGTGAACGGTTAGGCAATGTAGCTCTAGGAATTAAGTCAATATGATGTTGAATGTTTCTCATCAGGGGTAAACTAGTTGGTAACTCATCAAGTATTAAATCAGAGAATTCATTAAGCAATGGTTGTATTTCTTTAGGAATCTCACGAGTTGAATCAGTTTCTTTTCCAAGCACCAAATATACCACTTCAAACTGTATTAATTCATTTGTGTTTAAAAGTAATTCAGGAGTGGAAGATTTCACAGACTTCTTATTTTTGTTACTGAGTCAGAAATATTTTTTTGTGGAAAAAGAGTGAACTCCTTATTATCTTTAATTAAGGTATAGGTGTTCTTTTCTCCATCATGAATGGTTTTATGGTCATACTTCCATGGACAACCTAAAAGGATATGAAAGACTTCAAGAGGTACAACATCACAGACAATTTGATCCTCGTAAGTTCCTCACATTGTTAAGTTCACAGTACATTGTTTGGTTATAGGAACCTCACCCCCCCTCTTTAAACCAAGATATTTTATATGACTTAACAAGAGGTTTTGTTTTCAATTTAATCTTCTTTACCATGTGTTATGCAAAAAATTTTTTGAACTTCCACTATCAATCATTAAGGTACAAATTTTTCCTTCAACAGTGCAGGTGGTCCTAAAGATGTTTCTTCTAAGCCATTTATCTTCCTTTTCAATTTGAGAAGTTAAAACTTGTCAAATTACTAATAATGGTTCACCTTCATCACCATCCAAGTCAAACGTTTCCATTACAACTTCAGTTTCAGATTCTGTTTCGTTCTCATCCTCTTCTTCTTCCTCTATTTCATTTTCATTTTCTATGAAGTTATTTCATGGAGGGTTATTTTTTCTGCAAGTAGCTGACAAATGACCGTATAGACCACATTTGTAATAAGGCCCAATTAGTTTAGATTTTTTAGTAGGCTTAGATCCCATTAACCCTTTACCCTTATCCTGATTTTGACTTTCAATAGCTTTAATTTTCACACCCGAAGTTCCCATAGAAGTTTGAGATTGAAGTTTAGTCCCACTAGTTTGTCGCCGCTTATATGTTTCAGTTATTTTGTTACTTCCCCGCAAATATTGTTTTTCAATTTTTAAGGCCATGCGATAAGTTTCATCTAATTTAATGACATGATACAAGTTAAGTTGAACATGAATTGTCCATTTTAACCCATTAAAATAAATTGTTACAGTTTTCTCCTCAGACTCATCCAAATCATTTATAGCTTATAACTTATAAAAGTTTTTAGTGTATTCTTCCACAGTTTGATTTCCTTGATTCAAATTGTTAAATTCTTGAAACATAGTTCTTGAATGATAAGAAGGCAGAAATTTTCCTTTCATCTTTTCTTTCATCCTATCCCAAGTTTGAATTTTTTTCTTTGCCTCGCCTTAATCTGTTGTTTTATATGTTTTTCCACCAAGTTAATCCATGTCATGTTAGTTTTAAACTTACAAATTTCACTTTTGGATTATCCGGAATTTCTTTCTATTTGAAAAATTGATCCATTTTCTCTACCCATTCAATGAATTGTTCAGGTTGTAATTTTTCTTCAAAATTGTGGACATCCATTTTCTCTACCTATTTTGATTTCTAGGTTCTTCCTCCTCACTTTCATAAGTTTGAACATTAGGATTAACATCAGCTTGATTGACATTCAGATTAGCAATTGCTTCAGCAACCGTGTTGATTTATTGTTGCAAATTATTCAATTATTGCATCATTTATTGCCAATCCCCATGATCATTAGCCATTTGTTAAACACAAAGGAGAAAGACTCCTACCAACCTAAAAATAAGCGAACTTGCTCTGATACCAATTTTTGATGTAAGCACATTAGATAGAAAAGCCAAACAAGGAGAATAAAGGATGAAACTAAACCAAACTTGATTCAAATAGTAGCAATCATCTATAACATCCAAAATCTGATGAAGAAAACTAGAAGAGAATTCAAAGAAACAAAGCAAATAAAAATAATGCTATCATTAGACAACCGTTAGAGCGGGTTCCTCACATGCATCGAAAAGTAGGTTAAGTAAAATAAGTGCTTAGGGCTAGCAAACCGATGGTCCACCACTGCAAGATAGTCCAACTGTCCAATCCCAAACTCGTCCAGCAGATGCTCCCAAATCAGCAAATAAACATCACCAAAGCTCAAGAAGAAGGATACAAATGGAGTGGAACTTGCGGAGAGATGAAAGAGGTTAGAAACAGAGAAAAAGGGTGGAAAGAACTCGCAAGTCCTTTCTAGAGGAGAAGGAGAATGGAACAAGCTCACAAGCTTTTCCAAGAAGAACCCGCAGGTTAATAGCAAATTTGCTCTCAATAATCAACTCCCCTTCCTTCACAAAACATCTCATATTTATAGGCAAGAGAGGAGAAGCCTAACACCACAATGACTTTTCAAATTCATATTATAAATGAGGGAATTAAAAAGCTAGCAGTTAACTCCAGGAAATGAAGCACCAAAGTCATGGAAAAGGCCCCAAAAAGTCACGGGAAAACAGCCCAAGCGGAACCTGAAGAGGCAGCCGCAAGAACCAAGGAGGCCCGCACGGAACCGAAGCACCAAGGCATGGGAATGGCCACCCAGCACGGAAAATAGCAACCAATCAAGGAAACCAAGGGGACAAAGGCTCAGAATTTTAAGACGAAGAAGGGAGGAGAAGGGACAAGACCACTCCATAATGAATCCAACTTATGAGCTTACCTTAGAACATTAATAAGCTATATAGTTCTCCCAATGAATGAACTAAACTTCAGCTCATCATTAATGAGCTAGCAACTATGAAAATAAGCTCAACTCCAATGAACCATCTTCTTCCACACATCACCATAAGCCCCAAAAAAGTGGACCATAAGCCAACCCGTGAACCAGCAGCAGCCAAGGACCAATCGAGCAAGCAAACCAAAGGTCTACCAAGCCCCAAGCACAACCTAGCATGATCTACCATGATCATTGGATGCTTTCTCATCATTAGTTAGCTAAAAAACGAAAAAAAAAAACATAAAAACATACTAATGTTCAATAAAAATATAGAATATTTGATAGCATCAGTCTCTCTTTGTCTTTGATGAATTCTGAGTCTGTCATTTCTTCAAGGATAGTAATCCAATCTTTGATCTTTTAAACTCAAATTTTAAATCATATCTTTATTCATTCAAAAATGTCTAGTCATCACTAAGGGTAAAGAGAAGAGTTTATTTTCTTTGGAATAAAACTTAAGAACTTTCTCTGTGCACCAAATTACGAAGAGAATAATACACTGTTCTTAATCGAGAGTTTTCTTAGGTCAAGGCCTAGGATGTAATTAACCATGTGGGATTGCGTCCGTTGTAGACTGATCCACACATCAAATAAATCCCATTCGAGCTGATGTATCAAATGGGAGAAATCTCGTGATGTTTTGGTTATATATATCATTATCCATCGAAGTGTGTAGGCAAAAGCCGCTATCTTCCATGGATAATCGTATGTATGACTCCATCTGCTCTTCCATTGGCCTGCTTTTGTCGAGTGTAAAGGCCTACGATCATTTTCTCCTACAGGATAGTGTGGTCGTACCCTTTGCATTTGAACCCCACGAGCAGCATCCTTTCAAAGACCTACATATTATCCATCCATTTGCAACAATCTTCAAGAGAGCTCATACTTGGGATCCCAAATCCCCAACTGTTTAAATTCTCCAATACTTCCTTCAGTTACCAATTTTCCAATTCCCCTCCTTGCATGTGATGATTTTCCTCTTCAAAGGATTATGTGAACTGCACAGAATTGCACCGACCAAAGCTACTGGAAAAATAGCCATGTTTCGCCTATTGCTACGGGAACAAAACGAACGATATTTGCTATAGGAAATATCTGAATTTTCACACTAAAAAAACTTGCGTGAAACTGCTCAACCGTCCAGAATACACAATGTCGAACTGATCTGGCCTACAGCATCGCGGCACTATAGCGAACTGTGCTACAGTAATTTCTGCACTGTGGCGATTGCTGCTATAGGAAAAACTACAAAACTGCATATCCAAACCTTCCTTTTTCCAACTGCTTATATTGTCTATGTGTACGAATCCTTATCAAAAGGAAGGAGGAGAATGGGGCCCCCTAGTACCTGATTTCCAAACAATTCTTATAAGCATCTAGTCAGAAAAAATGCTTAATTAGTTATTTAATTTAATCTTACTTATATTTATGTAACAGTAATTGATAATACAAATCAATAAAAATCATTTCAAATGTATTTATTTCATTACCTAATTTATGATTTTACGAGCCAGTCGTTATTAATGTTTAAAAATGTGATATTAATGTGTAATAAGTAATAGATTAATTTCACTGATATTGGTTGGAGATTGATTGTCATATACATGTTGGTGGACTGACAAATTTTCTATTAAATATATTGTTTGGTGTTTTCCTTGACTGATTCACGTGTTATTGATTGATAGTTATAAGAAGTTATTACTATGCCGATGGACAAAGAGTGACGTCTCTGTATACTAAGGCAAATATTATTGGCCACAGATTTCTAATACTAGAAAACATTGCTTAAGTCATAAATTCTTATTTGTTTAAGATGATTTTTGAAATGTATGTTACTAATTCATTATTAATATACGGCCTTACTGTTCACTATACGGATTTGATGTTACTGTCGTGGGTTTACCGATATCGATACTATTACTGATAACATTGTTTCCTGATTTGTTGTACTACAATAATACAATCATCGATATTGAAACTATTGCTACTACTTGTGTATTATTATTATTGCATCGATACCAATATTTATTGTTGTGTTCTAAGGTTGTGTTTGTTTTGTGAGTTGTATGTGTGTTGTTTGTTCTATTTTAAGTGGTGTTCTGTACTATTTTATTATTGTGTTTGTTCAAGCTATTATGAGATATAATACTATTGTTTTGTTCTATCTGTGTTGGTTTTGTTCTATTTTATTTAGATTGCATTAATTTGGTATTAGAGCTTTAATTTTATTGTGAATTTCTTTTTCTTTTAAAAAAATGGATAGTCAAATCAATCAACAAGTCAAATTTCCGATACAAGAGGAAGATCTCCTATCAGAAATAATGCATTCATAACATCATGGAAGTTCTAAGACATTCTTATCAGGGGATGAGCTTCTTCCACCATGGAAGAATTGATGATGTCAAGGTAGGAGCTGATTTGAAGGCATTTTTTGTGATTGTTTGGGATTCCCATGTTGTTGTTTGGTTTTTCTGTGGCAGTTTGTCTTCCAATGGTGGTTATTCGATTTCCATGCTGCCTATTGGTTTCCTTGTTGTTGGTTGCTTGTTTGGATAGTTTTTCATGCTGTTGGCTGTTCAGATTTCCCTCTTGATATTTTTTATAATGTGTGCTTTAACTTCAGATTAAATGGGTTGTCTTGATAGGCTCCTATTGGCTATTTTTTTTGGCACAATTATGTGAGCTATTGAATGCTATTCTGCTTTCTTTCTTATATAAATTGGATTTCCTTTGTGAAAGAGAGTTTTGGAGAGGGATATGTGATAAATATTTGGAATGTGACACCTTCAAATTTGTCATAGCTTGCAAGCTATCTTCTTCTACCTTATTTTTCATCTCAAACTTCTATCTATTCTTCTCTCCATGGTTCACATTCCGTCTATATCTTTTTTCTCGATACTTTGATTTATTCGTACGGTATTGTTGTGTCCTGTTTTATTGAAAGTTGAAAGTGTTGTTGTTAGAATTCATAGAATTTGAGAAGGGTAAAAATACCTTCTACTTATTATACAAAATTATCCCAATTTATAGATCTATACAAGATATCTTAATAAAGAAATAAATAACTTCTAATTGATACATAATTGCCTCAATATAATCCTTCCTAATTCAGCTACCCAAATATAGAAGGATATTGGCGTGATCCAGGTGAGCCTCCCACTGATTCTCATCCTGACTGTGAGATCAAATGCCAAGGGATGATGGAGATTTTGACACACCCCCTCAAGCTGCAGACCAGCTTGCAATTACTCGCTCAGAGGTAGAGCTACATTGGTTATGGATAGGATATCAACCACCAGAGAAAATCGGCAAATAAGGCCGTTGATGGAAAACTATCCTCAAAATTATGACAATTAAGGCCGGTTGTGGGAATTTGTATTCCTCGGAATTCTAGCAATAAAGGCCGGTAGTGGGAACTTGTATCTCTCATAATTCTAGCAATAAAGGCCGGTAGTGGAAACTTGTATTTCTCAGAATTCCAGGAAGGCCGGCGGTGGGAATTTTGTATTCCTTAAAAATTCAGCAATGAAGGCTTATCGAAGAAAATTTCCCTTGTCGACAATAAAGGTCGATGATAAAGATTTTTTTTTTGGGACAGAATGATCCATCCAAGCCTTAAAAAAAGGACTCAGAATGGGACAAGGGCATGGGGCGCGGTTTCACCCCCAAATTATACGCAGGCGTGCCGACCATGAGCTTGGTCGCAGTGGCTTCCTCCTGCGAGTCAGATAGGTGGCTTCTTCTCGCTAGTCGCATGTATACAGCAATCAGATCGAGCTTCCGATCAGTTTCCTCTTTTGCACGGACAGTTTCGAACGGGTACGATACTTTCGCTCCTTCATCTCCTTCATCTCCTTCATGGCTGTTCGTCCAGGCTCCTTCGACGACAGTTCTGACAGAGTCCAGGCTTCCATCTATGGCATCAACTAACAGAATTAGCACTTTTGTCTGGCAGAATCGGCGGCCTATCTTCTGCGTCGGCCTCTTGCAGCATCATAAGGTTTGATCGTTCGGCAATGAAGGCCTTCCGATCGGCTCTGATACCATGTTTGAATTCATAGAATTTGAGAAGGGTAACAATACCTTATACTTATTATACAAAATTATCCCTATTGATAGATCTATATAAGATGTCTTAATAAAGAAATAAATAACTTCTAATTGATACATAATTGCCTCAATATAATCCTTCCTAATTTAGCTACCCAAATATAGAAGGATATTGATGTGATCTAGATGAGCCTCCCACGGATTCTCATCCTGACTGTGGGATCAAATGCCAAGGGATGAGTGAGATTTTGATAGTTATTGTGTATTGTTCTATTGTAAGTTGTAAGGTGTAGTTATGTCTTGTTTAATGCGAGTTTGAAATGGTGTGCTGCTATATTATATTGGTGTTTGTTTAAGTTATTTTGAAAGGAAGTTTGTAATTTGCATTCCTAGAACCAAGGTTATTTTTAAATTACATCAATTTGGTATCACAACATTATGTTGTTGTGTGAATCTTCTTTTTTTCCTTATATTGTTAAGATAAATAAATTAAAAAATAAGGACAATCAAATCAATCAACAAGTCAAAATTTTAATTCAAGAGAAAGATCTGTCATCAGAAAGAGTACATTTGAAACAACAAGGAAGCTCTGTCATTCAACCAGATGAACTGAACCAATTTTTCCTTAACTTTCCTTCAATATATTGGGTTTTATTTCAATTAATTTATATTGATCCAATTCATAATGAAATACTCATAGTTCAAAAACAATAATATTTATGTACTAAGAACTATAAGAATGAGAAACTACTACTTAGGTAAGAGTTTGAACCAATGTTTAAAATTGCGTATTTGGGTATTGAGCCATTTTTCATTCGTGAGGCGAGGCGTAAGCCTCAATGCGTTTTGAGGCGTAAGCCTCAAAATCAAAAGATTACGTAACCATAAAATGATAAATTTTTTATATACTAATGAGTGAATAATATAAAACATAAAAAAGCATAAGATATGAAGTGAAATCAAAATATCTCAATAATCAGACAACATGAAATATAGTTCATCTCAAAATTTTATCTTTCCCAAATCCCTGTATTCTTTCCATTAACATATAATTCCAATTTCTAAAAATAAATAGCCATGATATATCACATAAGAACTCATAAGTCATCAGCACTGTCATCACTAAAGGGTTCTTCATTTGAATCATCATTATAATGTCAGGCATTTTCTTCAAGATTTATGTAAGTTTTAATATATATAGTGTGAGGCGTAAGCCTTAAGCTAGTGAGGTGAGACAGGCCTCAAGGCGAGCCTCAACCAAGTTGAGGCGCAAGCCTTATAAAAAAAACTTGAGGCGTAAGCATCGAGGCATTTTTTATTGGAATTGCGCAAAGGCGGGCCTCAAGGCGAGTCTCATATTGCGCAATTTTAAACCATTGTTTGAACAATAAAAAGAGGAATAAGAAGAAAATATGACATTCTATTGAAGGATGCTGAGAGGAAGTATTTTCATGAAAAAACACAGATTCTTGGGAAATTTTGAAATATTGTTTTGCATAATATTGCTGGTCTTATTACAAATGAAGATGAACTAACTAATGATCTTATTGAAGATGTTGTGTACATTCCTACTACTCAGACTAGGCAAGGTGTGCACCGATGATTCTTAATTAAATGGAGGGGACAACCTTTTTCTGATTAGTATTACAGTTACTAGTTTACTGGATTGATATTATTGCTCCCGGACTATTGCATTGATACGATTCATGAGTCTTTACCGATGCTTTAGTTTTTCTAATCTATACAATTCCTTTGCTGGTTGTCACTAATTGATAGTATTGATGCGACCATTGCTTTATGATTTTGACACCTGTATTGGTTTACTAGTTTTCACACTGTACTATTTTACTAGTTCCTGTAACAGATTGTTTTCTGTTTACTGACTTTGCACAACCTAACCCTGATACTTGAATTAACAAGGCAAAAACACGGAGTCAGACAGTTATAACATTTCTTTAATTTCAAAAATAGTTTGTCATCTACATTTTAAATAAAATTGTATAACCACTATTTCACCAAAATACTAATAAAATTTCACATCTTAACATTTTATATAAGCCATATATTATCTACTTTCGTTTGAGTGTTTTCTTCTGTACACAAAATCATCTCTTTCAGCCATTTCTACTTATCAAGAGATTTATATGAAATAAATTAATTTGGTGGAGTGAGTTTGCAAAGTAAACTTAGTAGTTAAACTTGCCTACAACATAGCAATTTTATATACATAAAATGAATATATTCATTTGGCTTTCTTTTGCATATATATATATCAATTTTTAAGTATATGAAGTAAAACATATATGTTTCTTTCTCTTTCTTACGTAGTTAACATATAAATCTTATTTTATATATTATGGATTTATATGTTATCTTTCACATAACATATTTCTTATTTTATGTAATCTATCAATTTTCATTTAATATTTATTCTATTTTAATTATCTTTTCCTTTAGTACATGAGCACCTTCTAAATGAAAACATTTCCATTTCTTTAGTACACCCACTAAGATTCCGTCCAAATATTTAGTCCTTTCAAATATGCCTCTAATACTCATCTCAAAATGAAAACCTTTCATTGTTCAAAATAATTTAGTAGTTTAAATAAGTATTACAACACACTTTGGATGTCTCAAAGATCATTAAAAAGGAAACATCATATTCTTTGCAAAGAACAAAGTTGGCAGAGATTTCTAGGAGGCGGTATCTCCATAATTGCCTTGATCTTATTGTGGTTAATCTCGATTCCTCGATGGAGAACTTCCCTGAGGATACCCCATATGCACATTTGAGGGGTTCATCATCAGATCATATTTTCTAATCCTCATGAACACGATCCTTGGGTCATTAAGTGATCCTTGCGGACCATGCTCTTAACGACCAGGTCGTCTACAGAACACTCGACATTATGATATATTAATTCATCAAAGATACGAGTCAATTCTCACTAGTAGGTGGCACCAGCCTTCATCAGGCCAAAGGGCATGACGGTGTAGTAGAAAGTACCGATGGATGTTCTGAATGATGTGTGCTTTTCATCCTCAGGCGCCATCTTGATTTGATTGTATCCTGATGATCTATCCATAAAAGAGAACATGTCATAATTTGATGTGTTGTCCACTAGAAGTTTGGATACGAGAGCTGAAAATAATCTTTTGACGTCTTATTGAGATCTCAAAAATTCATAAAGACACAAATTTGACCTTTTTTTTTCTTCATAGGGATAATATTGTCGATCCAGTTAGCATATTTTTTTTCTTGGATGAAGCCTGCTTCTATAAGTTTCTTTGTCTCTGCAATGACATATTCTTCAATCTACATTCTCATTTTCCTTAGAGCTTGCTTGATGGGTGTTGCGTCAGGCTTGATGCTAATTTTTGAACCACTATAGCATGGGATAAGACGGACATCTCAGTATATGTCCAGGAAAAGTAGTACTTAAATTCATAGAGAAGTTCATTTATTTCTTCTATTTGCTCCTCGGGTAGGAGAAAATTAATAAAGGTTGGGCGAGGGTCTTCCTTAGTTCCCAAGTTGACTTCTTTTAGCTCATTAATGGTGGTTGCATGTACATTATCTTCCCATTCTTCTAGTGCAGGCTTGGCCTCCACAGGTTTGTCATCATATGTCTTAACTTCGTAAGCCTCCTTATCACCATTGTTGTTGGATTTGATTTCCCCGCATGTCATTGTTCAGCAAATCTCCTTACGGAGGTACTTTTGCACGATAAACCCTAAAACTTTTTTTGCAAAAATATCCTTCTTTTTTAATGAGCGAGGATTTCTTCGATATGAGAGGCTCAAGTTGAAACAAACTTGTTATTTGAAGTAACAAGTTTTACCTCGCTTTCATAATGATCTTTGGATACTTTTTTGTATTATACCTGGGAAATCTCATAGGTTCTAATTCCCTAAAATCGACGAGTGCACGAAACCAGTCACAATTTATTTCTTCTTCAAATTTTCCATTTAAATAAAATAGACTCGCTAACCCACCTCTTTCTCTTGGCGGAGGTACCTAAAATGTTACAAGCGCTTCGATGTTTTGCACCTCTCGTGGAAAAATTTCTTTGAAGTATTGCAAGGGAATACGCGTGACTATGAGTATGCTATCTGAGATCAACAATCTGTCTATTCTTCAGGAGAATACACCCTGCACCGTGTTTATGTTGATAGAGTCGTAGTCGTGATCATCATTTGGATATTGAACTTTCTTACACCATTTGGCTGTTGACTGGCATACCATCCAAGATTTGGTAGGGGTGGCATCACTATCATCTGTGTCACTCACTTGATGAGGCACATACTTTCTTTCTTTCAAAATGATAGATGCTTTGGAAAGAATCGGTGTTTCCTTCTTTCTCCCCACATGCTTCTTCTTGCATTCTTGTTTATGTTGCTTTGCAATCTTTGGATCCGATGCCTGGGCCTCAAGAGAGCTCGACGGCTTCAACTTCTTTGGAATGAAGTATTTGACATCTTCATAGATCGTTGCTTCATGGACTACAAAGGGCTGGATGTCACCATATATCATGAATTCTTCTCCATCCTTGAGGTACTTCATGCATTGATGGGATGATGCCATACTCATGAAATCATGGATGAGTAAGAAGCACCATAAATGCTATATCTACATCAATCACATGAAATTTGACATCTGTATGAAGTTCTCCAAATGCGAGAGAGTGTGTAAACATTCCTAGGGTCTATTTTCCCTTCTCATTAAAGCCATTCACAATCAACTTATTTGACTCAAGATGCTCCACGTCGAGGCACAACGATCTTAGTGCTTTCAAGCTCATTAGATTTATGGAGGACCCTGGATTCGATTAGGATTCGACTGATAATCATCACATCGCTTTCTATAGTAATATACAAAGGGCGATTATGATCTGCAGTTCTGAGCATCATATCATCTTAAGTGAAGGTGATGAATGGCTCATTACCATCTTGTAGGACTTATGTCAAGTTGCGTTTAGCAAAATATGCCTCGTACCTTTCAGGATCCTTCAGAGCCTAAATCAAAGTCTCTCGAAGGTCCTTAGACATTAAAAGAGCATCGTATATGTTAAGTTGCACTGGAATTTTTCTCAGATGGGATGATATCTTCATTGACAACTATCTCTTTTTTCTTAACTTTATTGGAGATCACTTTTTTCGGTGGAGGTGGTAGTATTTTACCATTGTTCTTATTGAATCAGCTTTTCTCCATTCTATTTTCTTCAATCGGGAGTATAGAGGAAGTCGTAACTACCCGAGTTGATTATTTTCTTGGAGTAGTCAACACATTATCTGATAATATGAGCTCTCCCTTTCGGTACTTCCTTTCGAGTCAATCCTTAAAGATATAACAATCTTCAATAGGATGTCTGATTACCCGATGGTATGGGTAATAATTTGGGTAGCCAGTATTTTTTGACTCCTCGAGCCTCTTGTATCACGGTAGATCTAAGTCCACTTTCAGTGCCTATAGAAATAACTTTGCGACACTCTCTCTCTTAAATGAATATTCTTTATTCACCTTTTTTTTAGGGATAAGAACGTTCTATCACTAGTTCTCGTTGCTTGCCTCAGGCATTCTCTGCCACCCTGATAAGTTCATGGCTTATCATTTCCCCCGAGTATAAGCTTCGATTGGGGGTAAGGGTTGTAGACTTGCTTTGGCTTTTCTTCATATTTCATCAATTGTTTGCCTTTATCTATGTTGTAAAACACTTGTTTTATTTGTTAGCTCTAGAGAAGAATGTATAGTCAGCCTCACCTTTTCTAACACCTGAGGCTTTAGCCTTCTTGGGCTTATTAGAAACTCTCTAATCTTGATAATTTCAGTTTCTCGAACTTGACCATTCTGTCCATTAGAACCTGAAATATGGTTATGGTAGTCATGCACAAAAAATGGTTGCATGTTATCATCGATGTTTCTCATTAACAACTGCACAACATGTTATTCTTTAAGTTTTTTGCTCACATTTTATACTTAGGTTGTGCCAGCGAGTGATGTATTTAGTCACTGATTATTTCCTTTTTCTCTTATCTAAAATGAGGTAAGGGATGTTGATCTTCTCGGTCGCACTGGCAAACCTTTTTAGGAAGATAGCTTCCAACTCTGTGAATATTTTCACATAGTTATTTGGCAGTTCAGTATACCATTCGAAAGCAATTGATGTTAAACTGCTGAAGAGTTGTCAGAAAAGTAAGACGTCGTTGCCTCCTCTGTTCCCGTATGTGGCCATGAATTGTGCCAAGTGCTGCCTGGGGTTGTTAGTACCATTTAAAGTGTTGAATTTTGGTACATAATATCCTTTCTGATACTGCACCTGATCATTTTTAGCGAGATACGGGTGACTTTTGCCCACTAGTTTCTCCACCTGATCAACAACTATAATAGCCTTGATTTTCTCGGTAATGATTCCCTCGAGCTGTGCAATAGTCACAGGCTGAGAGGTATTTACAATGTTCTGTGGATTGGGTTGTCGGGTAATATTATTACCTTCATTGTCGGCTTTAGGAGTGCCCCGTACTCCTGAAACTTAAGGCATTTGGAAGTTTGGAGGATCGATAGGGGGATTAAGCATGACACCAATAGTGGTAGACCTTTGCATCATTTGCATCATCTCCTCCATCCGAACCATCATCTTAATCATCTTTCTCATTTAACATAGAGATTTATCGATCTTTGGCTCTCATTTGTCACCACATATGCCTTCTCATGTCGAAGAGTGTGGTGTGTTCATCATCGGGAGGATTCCCCTCTACTTCCTCCACTTCATCTTTTCCTTGGGAATGACCACCTCTTCTAATGGTGTACCCATCTTCATGGTGATGTCAGTATACTTGCCTAACCGGCAGTTGTTGATCTTTCTCATATTCACCATTGTCGTAGTAGACTTCATCATTGATATTACTGTGCCTCACCATGTAGATGACTTCCATGTTCATGGTATCGTCTATTTCTTCTTCTTCTGCATCATCTTTCATATATTCTCCACCTTCAATATAATCCTCATCTTCTTTCATTTCTTCTTCCCCTTCCCCTTCTAGTACTCGAATCTTCAAGTGGTGATGCCACTAGATCTCTGATTCTTGATTAGGTAAGGAGATTTCTTCAACTAGTGGCTGCTGTCGAAGTTAGTCTATTCCTTTGGAGGGGTTAGCGAACTACGTGATCCCCTGGAGGATTCTCCAAGGTGTCGACCATCGGGAGGGAGGGGCGTTATTATGGGTCATCTTTGGGACCCATTTTTTACATTGTTTGTTGGCAGGGGCGGATCTCTTGGAAGTCGTACCGGTTGTCACGCCCAGGTCAAATCTTCTTTTCCTTCTATCTTATCTTTTTTCCTTTTTAAGGCTTTGACCTTCATAGCATCATAGTATCATAAACGCATGCTGCAACACTTGAGTCTCACAAATTTAAGTGTTAGAGCGTCGATTATTATAATATCATGGCACTATATTATATTTTTAACCACCACAACACTCAATTTAGCAACACTATAACAAAGCAATTGAGAAAAGATAGAGCAATGTCTATAATACCACAGTGATAGGCCAAAGAACTATAGCACCATAGTATCAAGACAAATGTTAAATAATTTAGCTCCCTCACTAAGTAAAAGTTAGTGTCGAAGTGCTTTATAGCATCATAGCATCATAAACTCATGTTGCAACACTTGAGTCTCACAAATTTAAGTATTAGAGCATCGATTATTATAATATCGTAGCAGTATATTACATTTCTAACCACCACAATGCTCAATTTAGCAACACTAAGTTAAAGAAATTTACAAAAGATAGAGCTACATTAATTCAGCAAAGGGACGTATTGGTTCAGCCAATAGATGCTTTGATTTAGTGTTGCACTACAGTCAAGCAAGCCTAATAATGGTTAAAAGCCTTTCATGTTTTTGTGTTGTGTTTTTGATTTTTAGTGCCACCATTTCAAGCTCTTTGGTGCATGAGACCATTTTTGCATTTATTATAATTTGCTTTTTAGTTCTTTTATTTGGGAGTTCTATCACTTTCAATAGAATTCTATAATATTTATTATAGTTCTTTAGTACTCCCTTGGAGTAATGTCTAAGGAAGACTAAGAGAGTGCAAGATACTTTCATTGGAGATCTTAGCCTATCTTATATAAGCAATTCTAACATTGGAGGTGGAAGGAGTGTTGGGAAGTCAATTTGACTATCCTGATGAAATGTTTCCTTATTATTTCTCCTACATCTTTTTTTTTATGAGTAAAATAAAAATGTATTTGCTTTCAAATTTATCCATGTCTGGTTAATTTTTGAGTTTTGGGCTTATGATGTGAACACAATGCAAGTACTAATGTAGATTCTTGTAACCTAAATAAAATTATGGATGCTTTTTAATATCTCTCATTCTTAATTTATCACATATAATATAAATGTTTATAATTAATATCTAGTATGATATATTACCTCAATAAAAGAATATTAGAATAAATAGGAGTATTGGAATAGAATGTTGGCATACTAAGATATAGGATGTTAAATCTTCTAGGTTCTATAGTCACTAGAATTATAGGAAGCTCATAAACCTCCCTTTTAATACCTATAAGATTGAAAAAGATTTAGGTATTTATATGCTCTGATCTATATTAATATTTAATAGCCTCATTAGGAAAACATTATTAGTTTATAAGTATTAGTCCAAAATATATTTTATATATTTGTATCTTATCATCTTTTGTATATTTTATAAGTGGTAGAAGCTCAAGACTCTTAATTCTCATTCTTTTTTTTTTTTTGAATAAGGATGCAAACTTGCATTAAAAACTAATAAAAGAAATTATTACAAGAAACTTGACGGAAAAGAAACCTATCACAGTCCTCCCTAATAAAGTCAACAAAACTTGATGGAAGTTCCATATCTAAAAAAGTGATCGAAAAAAGTCACCTAATGAAGCTAGGTGGGAGCAATAATCTGCTACGTTATTACAATCTCTAGGTACAAAATTAAAAACAATGTTATTAAAAACTTCAAGGAAAGAAATATTCGTCCTTAGAGGATGCTTATTCTTTGTTTTCATTTATGTAATTCTTTGGAGCTTGCTCATGATATTCACATTGTCTCCTTCTATGATTATTCCTCTATTTTCAATCAACCAATCTTTAAAGACATTTTTGAACTGAAGTATTGCTTTTAATTCAAGATAAGCCACATCCCAATGAATGAGTTTTTTTCATAAACACACATCATTCTTCCTTTATGATCTCTTAGGACTCCTGCCACTCCTACCAAATTAGATTTCAAAACGGATGCATCTACATTCAACTTAATCCAACCTTCAGGTGGGGGACACAAAACTTTAGACAGCATTTATTGATTGCAGTCCCAGTTCTTTCCAGTTGGGATTGAATGTGAGGAACAAAAACTTGATAAAATTTATGCTACTATATAAGATGATGGTACCGTCTTTCCACGCTTTAAAATGTTTCGCACTTTCTAATTGTGGTAAACAGCCACTGCATATAATTTAGCTAGGCTGGAATTGCATTTACCTGAATTCTACAGTTCAGCAACACATTGTGCTTTGTTTTGGAACTTCAGAACATTAATTCCCCACTTAGAGTATTCGTAATTCCTGTAATTTATCACAGCCTGTTATGATGTGTTCTGTATCCTCAGCCATTTGGCAGCCTTGTGGACATTCATTCCTACAAAATAGTATCCTTTGATTAAGCCATACATTGGTTGGTAATGCATCGTTCAACAATCTCCACCAAAACAAATAATCTCTTTGAGATATATGTAGCTTCTTCATTCATTTTACATTACTCCATTCTCCATCTTTTATTTTGCAGTTTGCTTCATATGATAATGAACAAATAGATCTACCTGTCTCACTATTCTTTAATTCAATGCTATCTTCTCCTGTTTCATTTTCTATGGGTATTTAGAGGATCAGCTATCCCATTTCTTCAAAGAAATAATTTTCATTTTCTCCTTGTCCCACACTTCATCAGCATTTAATAGAAAAGAAACCTTTTTTCTGCATAGCTCATTTTGCATTAGATATGGACGACCATTTCTCCAGATTCCTGTCCAGTAACCATGTATCTTTTAATATGTCAATTTTCTCACCTGTTTGAATATTCCATCTTGTAATTGGCTTTAGATAACTTGCACCTTCCTTGATGATGCGCCATGTAGGAGAAGCATTCCTTTTTATTCCATCTTCCCAAATACAATTGCCATATCTTCTTTCCAGAATTTTGCTCAATAAAGAATTCCACTTTTGTATGAAGTTCTAGGCTAATCTAGCTCTCAATGGCCCTTGTCTTTCTGCTTTTCCTTGAATTCCAAATCCTCCTGAATTGGTTGTCAAGCATAATGTCGGCCACCCTATTTAGTGCATCCCCTGTTTTCCCTTCTCCTTATACGACAAAAAGCTTCTACACAAGAGATCAACAGTCATCAAAGTTCTTCTTGGGATAAGAGAATGTGGTTTTAAATATGAAATGATTGATGAGAATGCCATTTTTATTAACATTATTCTTCCTTCCAAATAAATCCACTGAGTACCCCAAGAGTTCAATCTTTCCATATCTTTTTCTATACAATAGTTGTAATCAATTGCTTTCATTCTCCTTAATGCCAACTTTATTCCCAAATAATTGATCTCTTTGACTTCACTTATTCCCATCAGCTTTTTCATTCTTCTCCTCCTTCTCGGAACATTTTTGCCAAATAGAACCAATGATTTTTGTGAGTTGATTTTTTGTCCCGTCCAAACATAGTAGTCATTAAGGATTTGCTTCAAAATTATAGTATTCTCTCTATTAGCCTCCGCAACAGCTAGAACATCATCTGCATAGAGTAAATGGGTAATTTCCTCTATATTTGTAGCTAGTTTAATACCCAGCTGATTGCTCTTTGCTTGTAGAGCCTTGGACAATAATTTAGAGCACATCAAAAATAGGCTAGGAGATAGTGGGCATCCCTATCTAAATCCACATTGTGCCTTTATCCAATTTGTATTCCTTCCATTAATTTTGATTACAAATTTAGGATTACTAACACATTGCATTATGAAGTGAAATATCTTCTCTGGAAATCCAAAGATCTTCATAATTTGGTTCAATGTTTTCCAACACATTCAATCATAATTTTGTTACATATCAAGCTTTAGAAGCATATAACCCAGTTTAGCCATAGAATATCTCATCTTATTCGCAATCTCTTATGCAATAAGGCAGTTATCTAATATGCTTCTTCCAGGTATAAAGCTCCTTGATATTCCGAAATGATATTAGGAAGAAATGTTTTAATTTTGCTTAAAATCATACCTACTTCGATTTTGTAAGTTGTTTGAAATAAAACAGATTGGCCTGGTCTTAGAGCATTCTGAAGCATTTGGGACTTTAGGAATGAGTACCAACGCCGTATCTTTCCAATAAGCTAGCATTTCTCCCGTTGTGAATAAGTCATTAATTGCATTCCATGTGTCTTCCCTTACAATGCTCCAATATGATTTAAATAAACAAGCATTTTCTCCATCTATGCCCCGTGATTTATTGTTGCTCATTTTCATGAAAGTTGTATATAGATCTTCCTTTGTGTAGCCGGTGTTTAGCATTTCTTTCATTTCTTCCTTTAAATAATCTTCACGTTTGAATTTAGGCCAATTAGAGAGGTCACTTTTTCGATTTCTCCATTTATTTGTGAAGTATTTCTCAAAGATATCATGTATAATTTTTGGATATGTTTTCAGTACACCATTTGCATCTGTTATTTGATTAATCAGGTTGCCGTTTCTTCTAGCCGTCGCATAGGTGTGGAAAAAATGAGTGTTCTTTTCACCTTCTTCCATCCATTGTGTCTTTGATCTTTGTCTCCACCATGTAGCCATTCTCGCCAATGTACTATTGAGCTCATGTACTTTCATTCTCAACTGAAGCAGTTTATCTAAATTTAGTCCACCCTCCCTCGCCTCTTCTTCTTGTAAGCACAAGATATCTTTTTGCAGTTCTTGCTTCTTCATGTTGAGTTCTCTCAGCTTATTTTTTCTCCAAAAATAAAGAATTTTTAGGGATCTTTTAATCTTTCTTTTAAGGACATCTGCTGCTTCCCCATAATCATTCTTTTTCCAAGCATTATAAATAATGCCTCTTGCAGCCTCATATAAACACCATAGATTTTCAAATCTAATGTATGTATGCTTTCTTGTCTTCAAATTCTATAAATGGAGAAGTACCGGGCAATGGTTTGATGTCACTCTAGGGAGATGTTTAATGATTGCATAAGGAAATTCCACCATGAATTTAGAATTAAGCCAAAAACCTATCAAATCTCTCCCATATACGAGCAAGTCCATCCTTATTGTTGCAACATGTAAATTTAGGACCAATAGATCCTATATCTTGAAAGTCATTATTTGCCATAAATTCCTTTATTTCTTGAGGTCCTTGAGAGAATAAGAATCTTTTCCCTCCTTTCTTTTCATGCTTTGCCAATAAGGAATTAAAGTCACCACCAATTATGCATTGCTCCGCACTATTCATGTTGTCTTCAATTAACCTCCATAATTTCCTCCTTTCATATAAATCTTTATTTCCATATACAATTGCTATCTTCACTGTTTTATTCACTGGTGTTGTCAATTTTCCAATGATACATTAATTGTTTGGTTCCAAAACCGTAAAGGATGAAATCTTGTGCTTCCATAATGCCAAAATTCCTCCCAATTTTCCAACTGCATCAAAGTGATATAAATCCCATTCTTCACCTACCATCTTTCTTACTCCCTCTTTATCCAGATTCTCGAGTTTTATTTCCATAAGACCAATTAAAACAGCATTGTTCTCTATTATCAAACTCCTTAAGTAGTGGGATGCTTCTTTCTTTTTTGCTCCCCTACAATTCCAAAATATTATAGAAGACATTTAAAGGTGTTGTGGGGAGTAGGCCCCAACCTTTTAACAACCTATTTCACCTTTTCTAGTATCTTCTTGACCTTAATTGGTCCAAGCATTTTTATTTCCATGGCCAATTTGATTTTGCTATTTGATGCCTTGGGAATATTCTTGCTTCCTTCACAAGTTACAATTTCATTTTAACCTATTTTGTCTTTGGCTGCTTTCAATTCTTCATCTTCATGTGTTCCTGTTGCATAGTTCTCCGGACATATTTTTGCATTTGTTCTCTGGTAATTTTCCTCTCTTGAATCTTTTCCATCACAGTTTTCCACCATCTATGTTGTTTTAATCAGAGTAGCATTAGGAGTTGATACTTCTATATTTCTATCATTTATTCCTTCCATCACCTCAGATGAAGATCTGAGCATCTCACCAGAATTTGAAAAATTATTTATTACTTGACCCAGCTCCATTTTAGTAATTGTCTCACCTTCTTCTACTATTGCATTGTTTCTAATTTCCCTAATATCCTCTGCCATATTTGGATCCTTTTCATTTATCCTCTGAACGATGGATATAGCTGTCTCTTTGATTATTGGATTAAATGCCATCTTAATGAAAAATCTTCAAGGACCGAAAAAACAAGAGTTTTCTGTGTTGGCCTATCCTTGTTATATAACTTCTTATTTCTTCTGTGATTAACGTGGATCCTTGTTCCCTAAGTTGTGTTGGTCTCCATTTCTTGTAATGCTCCCATCTTTCTGTCTTTAATTTCCTTTGTAGCTTCAAAATTCTGATTTTTTGCCAAAGTGGTTTTCTTCTTGCAGTCGTTCTTCATATGGCCTATCATTCCACATTCAAAGCACAATGTGGAAGTTCTCTCATATTCTAATTTTTTTAAAAATCTTTCGGCCAAGCTCTCCACCCAAACACCCATTGCCAGAGGTTGATCTAGTTTTACTCAAACACAAACTCTAGCAAACTCTCTTCTCCCCCATTGAAACATATTTCCATCCAACATCAATGGTGCACCCACGATAGAGGCAATTCTAGCCACGTTGATTTCATCCCAACATTGCAAAGGCAATTGTGGCATTCTAATCCATATCGGAGAAGTAAGGCCTTTCATAGATGATGGTGAAAATTCCATAGACCATCTTTCCATTCCAATTATGTGGCCATTCACAAACCATTTGCCTCCTGAGAGAACTCCATCCAAAACATCCTTATTTTTGAAAGAGCACAAGAACCAACTCAATCTAAGGGCGGTGAAGTGAAATTGACCAAATTGTGACCAGTCTCCTTAATTCCCAAGCCACCACATGGGGAGGTATTTCTCTACCAAATACTTTGGCTACCAAAGAATTATCAAGTCTGTTAGTAATAATTCTTTCAGTTTCCTCGATCAATTTAACTGCCTTTCCATCTTCCGTCAAAATAGCCTCTCCTTCCTTAAAGTTTAGCCTAATATATGGCTTCTTCATCCATGGGTTCGACACTTTTGAACTTTCACATATTTTCTCAAGCATTTGTTCATTCACTGGCAATGCAATATTGTTCCAAACCTAAACCGGATCAGCAATCTCCTTTTCATAATGTTTCTCACCAGTGTTATAAATACTTTTGTTATCAGTATACAGGGAATTTGCATTTATCACAATGTCGCCAGGGATTGCATTTAAATTCTAGAATATTTTAACAAAAATATTCATGCCGGATGAAGAAGCATCAATTTTTGTAGCTTTCAAAGGAGATCTTAATGTCGATTTCAGTAAACGAGGTGTTTTAAATTCAATATCTTTATAAATTTCCTTTCCCTTGCCCTTACCTTCCACATGATTGATATTAATCAAACTGCAAACAGGATTTTCGTTAATTACTAACTCACCTCTTAATCTTCTCCTTCGGGCCTCCTCTGCATCAAGGACGTGGCCGTCATAAGCACGAACATAAACATCTTTGTCTTGAACAATCCTTCCATCATTTGTGTTTTGGTTCCCAGGCAGATCCAAAGATGGTTGGTAGCCATCTACCTCCATGACCGGAGTACAAACAAAAGATGCGGATTGAAAACCGAGAGAGAAAAATTTGAAAATTTCTCTCTCTAGAATCCGGGAGCTTCTCTCTCTACCTTGCAAATTGCTACCCTCTTTGGTGGAGAAACCTAGTAGTAACTTCAACTGAATACTTCCATAGTGGATACAATTCTTAATTCTCATTCCCTAGTGGATACATCAATCTTGAAATTTTAACTATTAATCACATCCTAATGGGGAGCATGTTATAATGCAAGCGAAGATTCAGGAGTTTTGACCACTTATTTTTCTTTATCTTTGGATACCATCCAAATTAGAAAGATCGTACAACTATGAAGGTAATATTTTACAATCTTCTCAAGCGTAGACATGGAGTGACACCTAATTGGGCCTTAGTAATACATATCATAATTTCTACACAACTAAAAGAATCTGAGAATTTAACCTCCACCTCCATTATAAGGTGTACCCTAAATATTAAAGATAAGGGAATCACAATAAAAAGTATATTCTAGATATTCATTAAGTTCATTAAAATTAAATTTTAATTTGAGAATTATTATTTGTTATATTAGTTGAGTCATTTGAATCATATAGAGAATCCTTTTTCATTAATCTCTTTATTTCTAATGGAAGAAAATAAATGTCATACAGAGTAAATGTGATGATGGGTAATACTAGTTCCCATCTACAATGAATACTTTCTTACTTTTTAAATTTTATTTTTTCCTTCTTCTCTTGAACCACTAAACTCCCATTGAATTGGGGCTTTCATCAACTATAGAAATTAATTCATCGCCAAATTATCCTTAAGAACGAGCAAATCAATCTATACTGGTGATTCTTGAGCCTTGGGCAACACAAGAAATGTTTATAATCTTTATTTAATATTTTCTTTGATGAATAAGACATAACAATATCACACCATCATTTTATTAGGAAAAAGCCAAAAACAAAAGACTCATCCGAAATGTCTTTTAAGGATCTTTAGCCAAAGTTCACCAAGTTATCCTTGGAAATCAAAATAACTCATGATTTGTATTTTCTCTCTAATCAATCCTTAAAGGAAAAGAAACCTTCTATCCCAAGCCCAAACATATTATGGTATGAATACTAGTTTAGCTTGTCTTGTCTATTTATTTTCTCTAACTTCCTAGGTTTAGGTAGCTTGAAACCTATCTTCTTCATGAGATTTTGAAGATCTGTTTAGCTATATCTTTCTTGAAGGAATAAATATGATTCATTCTTTATTTAAAAATAGATAGACTTTCCTTAAATGTTGATTATTATTGCTATCAGTACTAATGTTACTATTGTTGATAATAGCTAGGGATATAATTTTTTACTTGAATTTTCATCATTTCCTTTCTTTCTTGATTGCTAACACTAACCTAGATTTCTAAGATTTCTTTTCAAGACCTTCTGGGACTTCAACTACTTGAAATCTGCTATTGGTTGCTTGATATAAAAGTTTATTTAAGAGACTTCCTTCAAAGGCTTGAATCTTTATTTAACAACTTCTTGAATATTGTCACTAACCCATCAACATTCTTGATAATATTCTTAATTAAATATTTCTCCTACAATTAAGGGTCCTACTTTAAACCTAAATTCTTTTACCATTCATTCAATTTTTACTTCTTCACCACCAAATCACAGATAATAACATGGTATTGAGCCCTAAAACATCTTTTAATTAATAAGTTCCCCAACTCTACAAAAGCCTGTACTAATTTATTTGGCAAGTATGCAAATCAGACAAAGCTGCTCTCAACAAAATACTAATGAAATACTTATAAAATAAAGCATCACACCATCATTGCAAAAATTGTCTAAAAAATAAATAATATGTTGTCTCAAATTTATTGTGCCATTAAACACCTTAAAATATGGTAACAAAAATCCATGAGAATATTAAATAGAAATATATTCCCATAACAACCTAAAAATCTAAAAAATATTTTAAAATGAAAATTTTAAACTAGAGCATTACCATGCTCCGTAATGTGGCGCCTTGATGCCACTGCTCTCAAAAATTTTAGAAATTAATTTAATGTGGTGGCATTCGGGAGGTAGTATGGTAAATTCATGCTATTTACATGCAGTGCTGTGATGCTTTGTTTGGTGAGCACCACTATGCAAAATAATAAAATGAGTTTTTATATATTTTTAAATCCAAAACTTGCCAAAACCACACTTAGTGCCTTGGCAAGGATGAAAAAGAAAAAGAAGAAAAAGGGAAGGAGGAAAGAAGAAAGCGAAAGCATGGTTTTTGGTCACTAATTCTCCTTACCGCATTTACAAAAAAAAAAAGATCATTGTAGGTGACTTCTATCCTGGTTCTGTTTTTAAAGATTTTGATTTCTACCATAAGATTTCTCCAAAAATTATATTGATTGTATTTTCTTCAAATTTAGTGAACTTCTATCTCATAACTTTTGGTATTGTATAGTACTGACTATTCTGGTCATTTTGATTAGTTGATTTAATATTTTCATAGGTTAAATATGTAATTATTGCATTTTATACAATTTGCACTAAAATGTAGATTTTGGATTTGATATGATTATATTGATAATGTAAGTATTGTGAATGATTTCATGCAAGTGAATGATTACATGCATGTTAATGAGTAATACATGTGGTTATTAATTTTATAATAATGTGATAGTAAGGTATGTGTAAATAAGAAAGGATTGGTTGATATTAAAGTTGGCTAGAGAATGATTTATGGTGTTATCCTCTACTAATTCACATGATTTTCTTATTGGGAGTTATAAGGAGTTAATTACTATACAGAAGGTCAAGAGTGACTACTATATTTATTGAAATTCAACTATATTATTATTTCATTAATATTGATTATTGGAAAAAAATCACACAAGATAAAACTCCTTACTTGTTTAGTGTGAATGAATATGCATATAATATAATGATTTACTATATTTATTTACCACTACTAATTTATTATGCCCACTATTTATTTTTAATATCACTAATTTATTATTTCTAGTCTCTTGATTTATTGTCACTAACTTTTATTACTAATTGACCGATTTATTATTAGTGAGCACATGATTATCTCTACTGAGCATGGGAGTAAGATACTAATTGATATTGATATTAAATAATTGAACATTATAAATACACACCTATATGATTTTTAAATAGATCTTTTAGTATTATTTTAGATTCTCAATAGTTTTAAAGAATACTTTCAATCTACTATATGCAATTTCTTTACTATTTGGATAGCACTGTTATGGTGTTTGGTTTAAGAATGATTATTTACTACCTTACCATTTTGATCTTTGTATTATACTATTTGATGAACTTTACTATTATAGCACGTGTTTTACTATTTTTTGTATAAATTCATGATCATATTTACTAATATGGTTGTGAAATGAATACTTGTATCCATCTATTCCTTTTTCATGCTTTGAGTTCAATAGTAGGGTTTTAGTGATTTGGCGGGCTTTTTAAGCTTAATATATGAGGCTTAATGATTTTAGGTTATGAAAGAGGATCAGAAGTGTGATATTGATCATATATTAGGATTCTTTAGGATTGTCTCATTTTTTCTTTTATTTATTCTTTTGTATTCATGGTTGTCTAGCTAGTAAATTATGTTTATATGTCTTCTTATTGTTATATATGATTTTTAGAGTAATGAATACAAATGTATATTTATATTTTGATCAATGAATTTATTTATATTCACATTTTAATATAAAAAGAAATTATTTAGCTCTGATTATTATTATTAAAAAATAAAAGATAAAATTTAATCTTATTTAGGTCTAGGGCATGATAATTCCTTTGGGTTGGGTTTACCCTTAATATTATGCTAATGCATCCTTATCCTCTGCTTAACCAGCCACTTCAAATCTTTCTATTATATTGAATTGGTATTCAAACTTTTTTGGTGATTAATGTCAATATCCTCATTAAACAAAATTTACTTCTTCATTTTCTTCCTCATAAATAGCCCCAATTCATAATGTACTCAATCTATGCTCATTGATGTAGTGGGCTGCCTGCGATGTGGCTTTCGTTGTGCTTTTACTTTCTATTGCTACACTGGTGAACAGTGATATATGAATATGAATAAGTTTAAGTTTTATTTTATATAAAATTTCTCACTAAGTATGCAGTTATATGTGTTGATTAAGTAATAAAGTGAATGAATGAGTGTTAATTCCACAATGAAGTGTACTACTAAATTATAATTAACTAGTATTTTTTATTACAGATGCGCACTTTATCGTACTAAAAAAGAATGAAGGGTTTTTAGTTTATATCACTTATAGAGAATGCATATAGATGATGTGATACTAATATATAAAATACATTTTGGACTAATGCTTGTAAAATAACAATATTTTTAGGATAATACTCTTAAATATTGATGTAGATTACAGCATATGTATCCCTAGATCATTGTCAAGCTTGTAGGGGTGAAAGGGATATTCAAGATCTTCTTATAATTTTAATGTCTCTACATAACCTAAAAGTCAAAATATCCTATTTCTAGGCATGCCAACATTCTATTCAAATACTCCTATTTAGTCTAATATTTCTCTATCAAGGAAAAATATCATACTAGATATTAATTATATAAATTGACATTATATGTATTAAATTAAGAATGAGAGATATTGAAAAACATCAATAATTTTTTAAAAGGTATGAGATTCTACATCAGTACTTACATTGTGTTCACATCATTACCTCAAAACTTTGAAATTGATAAAACATAGATAAATTAAAAAGAAAACTCAATTTTATTTCACTCATAAATGAAATGATACATGAGATAATAATGAAAAACTTCATCTGGATAGTATGATTGACTTCTTCACACTCCTTCCTTCTCCAATGTTAGGATTGCTTACATAAGGCAGACTAAGATCTCTAATAAAAGTATCTTGCATCTCCTTAGAAACCCTTAGACTTTACTTTAAGGAGGTTCTAATGAACTACACAAAATATTATCAGACAAACTAGTACCTCAGCTCTATTTGGTTTGCTCGTCTACAGTGTTGCACTAACTTGACATGTTTTTTGGCAGAGTCAGT
Source organism: Dendrobium catenatum (assembly GCF_001605985.2). Classification (NCBI taxonomy): domain Eukaryota; kingdom Viridiplantae; phylum Streptophyta; class Magnoliopsida; order Asparagales; family Orchidaceae; genus Dendrobium; species Dendrobium catenatum. Next base: position 125,182 of record NW_021319255.1, on the reverse strand, counting down.
CCATCTCTTTGTTGAATCAATTTAGCTCCATCTTTTTCCATGGTACTACAAAAGTTGAGCACTACGGTGCTTGAAAGTTAAATTCAGTGTAGCGGAGTTGTAATGATAGGTGCTATGACATTCAAAAACTTAAATGTTACAACATGAATTTTTATGTTATAGTGCCTTAAAGTGTTGTGGCGAGGTGTTGAATTATTTAACATTTGTTTTGAGATGCTGGCACTACAATCTCTTAGTTTGGAATCGAGGCCTTATAAACATTACAGTGCTTGTAATTGGAATGATGTGACACTGGTTATACACTTGTAATTTTTTTGACTTTTCTTGAACATTTCCTACGTAAACATAACTAAATCAACCCATTTTTATTGAATTTAAATATAATAAATAGTACATAATGTATACTTAACCCTCACCATACAAAGTAAATTTGAGTCAATAACGGTGCCATGATAGCCATCTTCTCTTCCAATCTTTTCTACATCCTCAAAATTTGATCATCATGTTTATTTCAACAGACATAACAATTATTACATTAAGTTTAGTGTAATACATGCCTCAATAACAACATCTTAAATGTTTGATAAGCTTCTCTTTTGGAGAAGATTCTCTTATATCAAACATAAATATGTTTTATTGAAAAGGAGAAGCTTTGCTTTGGAAAGGGGGCAAAATAGTTTTGAATTATATTTCTTTGGAAAATTTTAATTTCTAGAATTTTAGTTTTGAAATTGAACATATTATTATGAATTATATATTTCCTTGGGAGGAAAATATATCATTCCCTACCGGGTTCAGATAAAAACCTATAAATTTCATCCTGATTATGTATTCAAATTCCAGGAAGAACTACATATGACCCTGAAGGGTCAAAATGATGTTCGATAGAATATTTGAGTATCATAATCTGGATGATGAATCATTAATTTGATAATCAAAGTCATGATAATAAAATGATATATCTTCTTTAGTAAAGAAGATATTATTTATTATCAATCATATGAATATAATGATAATGATCTTCATTGATTTTGATTTTCCCAAATAAAATTAATTGAGTTTTCATAATTAATCTTGGGTCTTTAAATCTCCTTCGAGTATAAGCATTCATAGTTAATTATGTAAGTGCTCAGATGGCACCAGAAAGTGCTCTGATACCACTTGAAAGTTTGTTAGGGATGTTAAGCCTTTATGAACTGGCCCAAGGCTAAAAAAGAGAGAGATGAATTGGATAACTTTAAAACCAAAGAAAAAACTCAAACCAAAATCATGACAGAAATCAAGTGTAGATAAAAATAATGCGAAAGCAATAATATGAAAGAACACACCATATTTATAGTGGTTCGGTCAAACCTTGACCTACGTCCACTCCTTAGAGGCACCCTCCAAGTATTGCACTAAACTAAGTGTCTCTCCTTTAGCCCCCACAGCTAGGTGGAGAAGCCCTTACAAAATCACTTTCATCTTCCCCAGTGCGGCGGAGTCGCCGGGTCCTTTGACACTAAAGAGATCTTCTTCTTTGGTGAAATTCCCTCAAGATAAGGCTTGAATCCGACGGTATTCAGGTGCGAGCTTGCCGGAGCAACCGTGTGGAACCCCCTCTACACTCCCTTGAGTCCCCCCTCATAGGATCTTCTCCCTCTCTCAAACTCCACCCTTTCCACACTCCCTTTCAATCTCTCTCTTCAAGTTTCCCCCAAAAGAATGAAGCTATAATGGCTGCCAAAGACACTTATAAAGTGTCATGTCATAGCATAACTAGAAGATCTCAAAATGAGCTCATTAATATAAGTTGCCGACATTATCATCCAAGATGATATCAATATCATCATATATGATTAGTACAAATTAAGCTCATAAGCCTGGGACGATTTGGGATGATCAGAAAAAAATTGGTTACATCGACCTGGCCGATCTCACGATCGTCCCGGACGATTAGTTTAAAACCGATTTCAATCATCCTGATCATCGCCCGGAATAGATTCTGGCCGATGTAAATCATCCAGGAAATCATCCTAGTCGATACTACGATTATCCCAGACGATGTGATCGTATCAATCAGCCATTAATGCTTTTCAAATATACCAGATCAATTTAGGCATAATTGAGTTAGATCGTCTTGGACGATGTGTATATCATCCTGGCCTATTTCCTAAAATAATGAATACCTAGCTGATCATGGCTGCTGATTCTTTCTGAATTGAGCTTATCATCCTGGCCGATACAAGTATCGTCCAGGCCGATCAGCTTATGATGGCTTCCTTAATGAGGAGGCTCTAATTAGGGTTTCTGCTTTTGGACCAATCGTCCAGGACGATATAAATATCATCCCGGACGATGTTACCAAAAATAGAAATCTTTAGGGACAACAAAAAATCTTCCAAGCTATAAATCATCAGGAGCCACACCAAATACAATAGACAAGAAAGGAAAAAGTGTACAAACTGACTCAGACCTAGTATACCCAATCTTGAGCTGGTTCCAAATTGCAGTCTGATCGTGTGGACCTGAAATGTTAGTAAAAAAGGACATCATAGAGAAATAGAAGTGTTTGATATCATCAAAATCATGAAAACAGATCCGCAAAAAATTACATTGTAGGAAACCTATGTTTACTACAAAAAAGCTTAACTAAAATAACGCCAAAAATTTTATTTTTGAATTATCAATGATTGATATAGAGTGAGGTTGGAATTTCAATCGAGATTGCATCAAATTTGAATAGTTATTTTTGGCAGTCAAAGGAATAGAAGTAGAAGGCATTTTAGGATTATAAAATAATTCATAAATACCTCTTTCTACCCTATATATTAGGCTTTAAATGTTTATTTGAAGAGAGTTTTGATTCAAGATGTTAATTTATTAGAAAGTTGGTATCATATTCTCGAAAGTTAGGGACTTATGATTTTAGGTCTGCCCTTGATCTTAAGTCTATTTTTGGGCATTGAACATAATAGTAACCTAAACCAAGCTATTATAGTGCAAATTTAGACTTACCCCAGCCTAGATTGGGGATCTAACTAACCACCTAGGCCCTTTAAAATCCATGTGTTCGATATTTTTTATGAAAGATGGGTAGGGATGCTGTTAATTAAGTTTGAGGAAATAGGGCCGATGTTTAGAGCAGATCTTAATTGGCCCCTTGACTTATGTAGGATAATTTATGCTAAAAAAATGTAATTGGAAAATTTTTACTCTTTTAATTTATTTATAATGCAATGTATGTTAATTGAACTTTGAATGCATAAAATGAATATGAAGCAGGTTTAAAAGGCTTAAAAAATAGGTTTTATCCTAGAGATTGCACAACATCCCTTTGGCAGAATTTCACCCTAATAGGTCACGTGGTCTACCATCACCCACGAGCTAGGAGGTGCCTAATAAGGAGGAGAAGATTAAATATGCATGCATGTGAACTCTTGTTGATTCCAATCTTACTTCTTAAATCATTTAAAAAGGTTTGTATCATACCCTCACGAGCCTCAGAACATAGCTAGGTTAAATTAAAACATGGTATGCAAGAAAGAAACCCAGAAAAATAGATATTTATACTTCACAAATAATTTAAACAAATAAAATTAATCAATTTAACAATTTTAATGACCATATAGAAAATGCCACTTAATTTACAACCCAGATACTGTAGAAATTATAAGTTGTCAGATATAACTAGCAACAACCCATATTCTAATCCTATAAATGCAAGTTATTTTTGAGAGTGGGATGTTCTCTATCTTCACTTCTTCATCCTTCTGCAAGCTCCTTGGATTCATCGGGTTCAGATATCCAAATGAAAAGAAACCCCTTCTTGAAGGGGTGTTTTCTTTTTTCTTTGGATTTTTAAATCATCCTAACTTGAATCTCGAAAGGAAGAGAAATTCTCCCCTAAAGGATATTCCCTTCTCTTTTGACTCTATGTTGGATGTTTTACATCCCATTTAAAAATCACTTTCACAGTATGACTTAATTAAATTAGAAACTTGTCATAAATAAAAATCTAGATAACCTGCATGGTTATACTAAGAAGTTAAAATCATCAACAATCCCAAGTAGTTATATATTTACTTAAATTAAAATCATAGTCACACTTGGTCATGCTCTTTGGATTTTGAGGGGGCATTGTATTTTTATCACCTGCATAAAATTTGTTAATTTAACTTTAATCTTTCCCCTTATTTTTAGCCCTGTATGAACATAACCATCTATAAAAAAATTATTTGAGCATACAGATCATTCCTAACCAAAGGATAATCTAACACATATCACATCAATTCACATATTGCATTAACATTTCAATAAATAATCACATCAATCAATTCTAGCAATCATAATGTGGTGAAAACCATGAAGAGCTTAGATCACAAGAATTAGGAAAATAAACACTATCCTAGCATAAAACTACAGTTTATTGTCCTATCAAATCATCTAAAGTGTGTGCATCAGGCTGTGTGGCTTAGATATGTCTTATGTTAGAAATTTGTTAAAGTTATCTATATTGAAGGCTTAAGGAGTTTTGATTTATGTTTAAGTATTAGTGTTTTAAAGTCCATTTTAAAGTGTATTATAAGTGTTAAATCTATCTTCGTTTACACCATGGCTGTAAAGTTTATTTCAGCTTCCTTGGGGCTAAGGTAATAGCCTTGTAGGCCCGAGTTATCCAGTAGTAGCCGGTTTTAATTAATTGAATAAATTGATTTAATATTAAAAGTTGAAAATTTTTAATTAAATGGATTTATTACTGATTTGAATTATTAAAATTAATAATTTTCTGGAATTTGAACCAATTGTTGAATTTTTAGAACTTTCTAAATAGTTTAAATGCATTAATTAAGGGGTCAAAATTTAGCTTCTTAATTCAAGTTGAATTATAAAATTTTGATACTTTTCCTAAATACTAGATCCTAAGTTAAGTAATTAGACACTAAGTTTATTAGATATAAAATTTTATAGATTAAGTTATGAATTTTTAAAGTTTTGACCTATTTTTAAATTATAATTAACAAGAAAGTTGTCTTTTTGACTTTAACTTATTTCTGGTGGTTTTACATTTGTAAAAAATATTACACCCTAGCTGGAGTCTAATACCTTTGAGTTTGGTTAATTTGAAGTTATCTGGAATTAGTTACGAATCTTCAAAGTTTAGGTATTTAAATGAATTTTAAAATTGCTTATTAAGAAGGTTTGAAGTTTTTTATCCAAATTGATCCCAAATATCATGAATAATCCAAGAGGGTGCTTCTAATTGTTTGGAAATTATTTGGAATTTTAATTTTTTTAATTGATTAAATATTAATTTTCATTAAAAATTAAATTAAGCTTATACAATGGTCCAGCCAATGGGCTTTCGATTTTCATAGGTTGAGGGTATTTTATAAGCATTTTGATATATTACTAGAATTTTTAGGAATTAATTTTAATTAATCATGAATTAATCAAGTTTTTGGGTCAATTTTAAGGGTCAATTTGGGGTTGCCTAAATGCTGAACAAAATGGACTTTAATTTCGGGGACACATGGGTCATGTGTTCACTTGATCTCAAGGCCCAAACCCGCTGAATTTGGGCCCATAGTGTACCCTCTAAGGTGGTTAACCAAACCACCTAAAGTAACCATAAGATCACATTTAGGGATTTAATTTGAACTACCTAGACTAGGGATTGAGGTGCCATTAAGGGTTTCCTAACCCTTATACTATGCACAATTAACCCACCAAAATAAAAACCCTAATTCCCATTAGACAATTCATTAGGTTAGATTGAACTTAAAGGTCAAATCAGGTCCCTTAAGCCTAAACTAACCCAATCACACCCTTCCTCAATTCAAATAGAGGGGAGAAATTTTGGGCATGTTAGAGACATAAATAAAATTTATCTCCCAAAGTTACAAGACATGGTGGATTCATTCATAAGAGAAATTACACTAATACCCCGAGAATAGAAACTAAATTAAATAAATTTCATGCATAATCAAGGCATGAAAACATAAAGCTTTTTGAGGTATTTTTAAGGCATTTCAAGATCACTTAGTTTGGTCAAGTAGATGAGGAGATATTATATTTTGAAGTTCTTTATATTTTCTTTAGTTTTTAAATTGAGATTTACATAGTTAGCCACATGCTTTCCACACGGCACTATCTGATTGGGCAACCAATCATTATGGCTAATTAGATAATTATGGGATTAACCATGATTATTTGATAGGAAATTAGATGCCAAAGATTAAACTCACTCCGAGATGATGAGACTTAATTGGAGCTGTTGACTGATATCAATGGCTTAATTATATCTTCAATCTCTCGCAGTATACCATAACTGTAGAGATTTTTTGGGTGATCCAATAGATACTGCTAGTGAAACTCCACCAAAATTCATAGGGAGGATCAAGGTAACAGAAACCTTCAATCCAACAATGGAAATTCGTTGGATTGAAAGTTTCTTCCACAATTGACCGTGCTAGCAACCTAGGGAGCTCAAGAATGGGATTTTACTTTAAAGAAGGCCCCAATATATGAGGTTCTCTATTAGGAAGCTTCACAAGAAGAAGATGAGTACTTATCCTTCAAAAGTCACAGCCAAAGGATCATTTGACGTACAACTTCTAGCGGGAGGAAGAAAGAGTTTGCTAGTTGTCACTTAAACTGTGGGCTCTGGAGAGGCTAGTAGACTGGGGGAGATAATGAGAATTCTTAGAGAGATCTGGGGATCCTTTTTTAAATGAACAATGTAAATTCTTTCAAACAAATTAATCAACCCGATTCAAGCCATGGTCGTGGGCTTGAATAGCTGGGATCAACTAGGCGGGTCGTTGGATGGTCGCCAACTAGAAGGGAACAACTTAGGGAGACATTCTGAGCCAAGAGGAGACAAACTCAGGACTTGGAGAAGTTTTGGCTACTCATGAGGGGGGACCACTGTAACTCTTTCCTATTAATTCTAGCCACCGCTGGCTATTGGATAGGTCTGAGTTAAGTGGAAAGTAGGTTGTGGGTCTGGTGAACTCAAATTTTCCTGAGCAGACTCAATTCACCAAGGTTGTTTAAGTTGACCCAAACTTGTATGATTTTGGTTGATTTTGGTGAACCCATGTCAGACAAGGTCATAGGTTTGATGTGGGAGATACGTTGGGCAAGGGCTACCCAATGTGATTGAGAATTGGGTTTGTTTTGATCTTTGGTGGAATATAGCTCAGGTTAAAGTGGTTTTGACCACTTTTAGCTAGCTTATACCTTGACCCAAGTCAAAATAGGGATTAGGCTAACTAGGGTAAGTGTATATGATCTAGGGCCACCGAATTCAATATTGATTTGGCCTGGTGAAGCCTAGGTTGATAAATGGCTCAACCCTTAGTAGGTTTCACCACTTTGGGCTATGCCAATTTCTAACCTTAGTTAACCCAAGGGCTAGGTAAACTAGGTTAGGTTTGTTGAGTTATGAGAGATTTAATGTAACGATTGGATTGATTTAATCAAGCTCAACTTGAGATTTGGCTTATGGAGAGCCCTCTTTGAAACCTTGGTTCAAGCCATATGGCTAACCCACATGAGCCCAAGGCTTGGTCCTTCAAAGAGAGTCTCCTTGGGACCTAATAAACTAATCTATGGGTTTGATTTGGCTTTGCAAAGCCTTGGTCAAAAGGTTTGAAGTGTATGGAGGTGTATATGTAGTTTCGTCAAACTTGATTGAACTGGACAACTAAGTTGACCTAGCATCAAGGGTGGGGTCCATTAAGTTCGGATTGATGTTTTGAACTAAATGAAAATGGTCTCAAGTGGTGAAAAGACCATTTTACTTGAAATGCATGTTTAGAGGCTTAAAGAGCACTTTAGTCAACCATAGTTGACTTGGTCAACTAGCTCGGCTTTGAGTCCAATGTGCTTCTAAAGGTATTCAGGATACATTGTAAGAGTTTTCAATGCTTGATATGATTGAGCCATGTTGAGTTTTTAGGGAAAGTTTAGATTTGTCCTTAAAGGGCATTTTTGTCATTTTGACCCTTGGTCAACTATAGGTTAAATAGGGTCCAAGAAAATGCATTTTGTTGGTAAAAATGTCATAACAAAGGCTATGAATATGGTCAAAGTTCTAAGGAAAGGTCCCAAGGTCAAATCCCACTAAGTGACAAGTCTAGTGGTAGAGGATGTAAATATTTAAAGATTTTACAGCCTTTGAATTTCAATTCAATTTCTAAAGATAAAAGTGTCAAATTGAGCTCAAATTTGGAGGGTTGACCCTATGTTTTTAAGGCATATGCCTTTAATCCTGAAACTTTGGGTTTGATTGAAATTTTGGATTTGATTGGTTGAGAATGACTTATCCATATTAATTATAATCAAATGAATGATTGTTGATGACTGGATATGATTGAAACTTTGATTGAATGCCAAATTGAAGGTTGGATTGAAGTCTAGAGTGGAGATTGAATTGGGTGCTAATTAAAGGTTAATTGGGAGTTGAATGGGCTCTGGTGGCCTTATACAATGATGAGATCAACACATGTAGGTGAAGTTGATTATAATATAAGTACTCTTCTATATAGGTGAGTATAATACAATTGAAATAAAATATTAACTTCATTAAGTCAAATGGCTTAAACAACGAAAAAAAATATTTACTTTAGTTAATCGATGGGGGGATGTGGAGTACACTTATGAATTGTATTAATCTTTAAGGCTCTATTAAGCCTAAAAAATGCTTGGATTATCTTTGATATAAAAATAACAAAATATAACTTTATATACGCAAGTATAAGTGTTGAATCAAGTAATAAAGTGATAGAGTTTAGTGTTTAACCCACAAGAAAGTATTCTTACTTAAAAAAAAAAACTACTTCCATTTACTTTAATTTCAATAATAATTCTACTAAAATAAAATTATTATTTATGGATATTCTATCACTGAATAAAATAGTAAAAATATTGGATATTATAATTAATAAAAGTTTTTTGGATTGATGAATGTGTATTTCATATCTTTCCTGATGAGACTCTTAATTATATATGTGATTTAGATCATATGCATTCATATATCTCTATCGGACATGTAAGGATGAAAATCATATATGCTCACCTCCAACATTTATAATGTCCTTAAGAACCTAAAATATTTAACATCTTATGTCTAGACATGCAGACATCATATCTTAATATTTCTGGTTGTAATTGTATTTCTCAGTCAAGGCTATATATATATATATATATGCCCACTTTGTCCATTAAGGGGCTGTTTGGTTGCCTGAATTAGGAGGGTAAAGTAAAGCAAATACATGTATTTACTAAATTTGGCTATTTGGTTAATTTTGAGCTGAACAAAAGAAAACCCTCTGAAGCATTAGGGGTGTATTACGCGGCAGGTTTCTTGCGAAATAGAAACCTGCTCATATTGAGCGGGTTATAAAATCGCTGGCTGAAATCCTTCGCATTGTCTTGCTATTCGACTTCATTGTTTCACAGGAGGTGTAAGATTCCATGAGTGGCTTCTTCGGCTCCTTAGTTCTTGTTCAACTTCGCTCCTTCGGCTTATTCAATGCGTTCCCTTTTCCTGTCGGATCGGAAGTTGCGACATTTTGATCAAAAGTAAGGATGGGATCTCGCTAGCTGTTAAGGTAACTTTCTACATTTCACTCGTTTTTCGAGAAGATCCCGTCAATATAAATGAAGGTTGAAGGTTTTAATACTCACATATTAGAGATTGAATTTTTTGGTAAGATTGAGAACCATTTTGGCTTGTCTCCCTTGGTTTGTTGTTTTTGTTTTAATCTTAATATTATTGATGGAGGATATGCCTATTGCAGTTGATGACGAATAAAGGGTGTGGGGAAGGAAGGCTCTTTTTTTCACTTGCTACCAAGATGCCTACAATGAAGGTAGACTTCTACTGTGGTGAAGTAAAAAAAAAAACATGTTCCTATTGCGATGAATTAAAGCTGTTGATGACAACTTCCAGTAAATCAAATGAAAGTGATAATAAGGAATAATTTTTTTAAGGCTCTAATGCCATAAGGGAGAGATTGTTTGAATTCTTTAGTATTGTAATAAGAACCTTATACCATAATTTATCAACAAGATTCTATAATTTCTCTTCTTTAAATAGGTAATTAGACACTAATTATTTGACAATTTCACCAAAATAAAATATTTAAACTATTGACAATGTTTTCCTAGATGCATTTACGAGCATATGAAAGTGAATCACTACATCTTGCAGGATCCATGAAACACAATTCCCCGATCAGAATGTCCAACACCCAAGGTTTGGACAACCAATAATTCTCACGTGTATCAGATATGCCTTGAAGAAAAAACAGTAAACACACAATGGAAAAAACTGCATAAATATGAATATAGATAGCAGTTTTTCATTATAACTTCAATAAAAAAGAATAATGATTTTTTTGGGAGAATAATGATTTTTAGGATATAATATGCTCGCTTTGATCTTTCATTTTGTAGATCCAACTTTATTGGGAGATTTCAGCTATCATTATGCATCGGCAAAAGCAAGACTAGATTGCTTCACTTGGTTAGTACTGTTGTTTGGCTCCCTTGCTCTCCATGACATTGTGAGTTTTATGCAGCACCTCTATAAAATCATTGCTTCCATTGTTTGTTGACTACTCTACTTTGATCCCTTTGTCCTCTTCACCAGTAAGGACTCTACTGTCAAGACCTAATCTAGCACCTCATCATCTTTCTCATTTATGCTCTCCAATATCTATGTAAATATAGTCATCCCTAGTTGATGCTCATTTTGATGTGAATCTTAAAAGCTGTTTACCCCAACTTAATTAGAATAATGATTCAATATAGTACTTGAGTTGAAGTTATATAAAGGGTGGCTTGAACTAAGCTACTCAGTTTACTGGCCTACTTCTAAGTCTCTTTATAGAGTTTGCTTTACTTTTGAAAGTGAGAATCCACAGTATAATCTATGGGAATAATCCGTATTTTTAAAATTTGTGGAAATAAATCAATTAGTTGACAGTATTGGGAACCTGTTTGAATTTCAAAATAGTGCTCAACCATAATAAATGGGTGATTAAGTTAAGGATTGGAACTGATAATGATTATTGAAGCATGGTTGTAATATTGTATTTTTAGGGGCACTAAGTTAGCTTTCCAGAAGGTGGCAATATATAAATTTTAGTTCCAACTCATGATTTGTTTTTTAAACACGACTACTAGTCATGCTTCAGCGATGTACTGAAATTTCCTTGATTGAAAGCATTTTAACTTCTCTGCACAGCTTTGCCTGGGAACAGGGCTCTTATGATTGTTGACATAAGCCTTAAAACATGCTTTGTCTGTAGATTGTCTTTATGCTAGTTTGGTGATCATGTTCTCTCTATTGGTGGCATTGCTCGCAAGTCGATACCCTGTTGGTGGACATTCTTAGACCAATGCCTGATAGACCAAGAATTGCTCCAATTGCTGTTCATCTTCTCACACAAATAGTTGAAGCAAATGATGCCAACAAATTGGTTATGGCTGAAGCTGGATCTCTGGAAGCATTGACCAAGTATTTGTATTTATGTCAACAAGATTCCACCGAAGCCTCCATAACTAATCTTCTTACGATCTTATACAGCAATCCAGACATACTTCAACATGATGTTTCTTCAGGCTCATTGAATCAGCTCATAGATGTTTTACAAATGGGGTCTAGAAGGGCTAGATTTAGCACTGCAAGGGCTTCGCAGGAGCTGTTTGGATCGGAGGATGTCAAAGATACTGAAATAGCTTAATTGATTGAAGTAAATTTTACGTTAATTTGAATTAGGTTTAAATAAGTTGAATTAAATAAAAAAAATTTATAACACCAAATAATACTAATTATTATAAATACACTACTTTTATAAATATACTTATTTTAATGCCAAAATAAATTATCAAAAAAAACGCTTTTACTTTACTCTGGATATACCTAAATAAATAAGGGAAATAATTCTCCTGTGTTTATTTTGCAGACAACCAAACAGGCTCAAAATATTTAGAATGCATTACATTTACTTTACATTGCAATTACATTACACTGCATTTTTTTTTCAGGCAACCAAACAGCCCCTAAATAAAGAATGGGATAATATTGAAAACATTATTTAATATTCATATAACAAAAACTTTTATTAGTACTTAACATGCTATTTATGGTAGTGAGGGAAAATTCTATAAGATGGTAGTGAGGCCTAATGCTTTATGGTGCCGAATGTTGGCCATTAAAAGAGAAGCATAATACTAAGTTAAGTGTGGAAGAGATGAGGATGCTCAGGTGGATGAGTGGATTTACCCTTAGAGATAGGATATGAAATAAGCATATACGTGAAAAGGTTGGAGTAGCTCCAGTAGAAGAAAAGATTAAAGAGAGTCGCCTTAGATGGTTTGGTCACATAAAAAGGCGGCCTTCTGATGACCTGGTTAGGAGAGTAGAGGTATTAGATTTGACTTGTGTTAAGAAAGGTAGGGGTAGACCTAAAAAGACTTGGTTAGAAAATATTAGGAATGACCTTTCTTTATTATATTTAAACGATAATTTGACTTTTAATAGGACACAATGGAGAACAAGGATTCATGTAGCCGACCCCACATAGTGGGATAAAGGCTTGATGTTGTTGTTGTTGTTGTAGTACTTAACATGCTCTTTACATCATCAATCCAAAATAAGACAATTAGTCATGCATAGAATAAATAACAAGAAAACTTATTTTCATTAAACTCATGGAAGAATGAAAAAATTAAGAGAATGGTATTACTAGAAAAGACTAAGATATCTCCTCTACACTTCTCCCTTAATTTACAAAATTTCTTCAACAAACATAGGCTAAACACTCCAATGATCATATCTTTTACTTCTCAAGCCTTCTTTAAATTTTACTCTAAGAGAAAATTAGAGAAGTACTCTTAAAAAGTACTGATTTTTCTCAAGTGAATGAAATCTTCTATAAATATAACATCAAAACAATTTATAGGAAAACAAGAAAAAGGCTTCTGCATTGTGGTGCTTGAAAGAGTGGTATCACGGTGCTCTTGAAGTAAACTAACACCGCAGTGCTAAAACTTTTGCACTGCCATAACACTTACTGATGTGGATTAGTTACTTAGTGAACATTCATGTCTTTTCACTGAGAGAATGTGACCTTTGGAAATAGCAATTATAATGTAGTGGTGCTACTAGCATTAAAGGATTGTAGAGATCAAATGGCAAAAATTAAGGCGAAAGCAAGAGAAATTGTGGTATTGCAACATTTGAAAATAGAGAATCTGGCACTATCAAGCTAACATTTTTTAATTCCTAGATGCTGGTAATGTTGCAATGCTGACTATGTTGCCACCATAGCACATATAAATAGAGAATATGATGCCACAATGTCTAACTTATGGAGCCTCAATGGAAATGAAGGTGGCGCTATGGCGTTATTCCATCAAATGTCGTAGTGCTGTAAGTTTCTTAGAATTTCTACCATTTTTTATTTTTTAGCACATAAATAACTAAAACACCATATTTTTATTGAAAATAAAATCTAAAATAGTACATAATTTATACTGAAAAAAAATATAAAATAACTTAAACTCTTGCTTGCCCTCAAGCAAAAAAAAAAATTGTATTTTCTAATTGATCAAATAACCAAATTAAAAAAACTCATAATTTAAAATTACTAAAATATAGAAAATTACATCACAGTTTAGAAATAGTATAAATGATCAAAGTTATAATTCTAGTTTGGAAAAATATTAAAAGGTATCTTAACTAGTCATTCATCATTAGTTAATTTGAATTTACAAGTTATGAATATAAGATTAATTTTTGAATTCTAAATTGAATAAGGTAGCTTTTTCTTCTCTTCTTTTCTTTTAAAACTCTTTTTCATATTTATTTTTCATTTCATTTTTGTAAAGTATATAGTTAATGATTTTTAATATCAGTTTTGCTTAAAATCTTTAATACAATCTTAATTATTTAAATGTAAGGATATAATAGGATCACTAATTTCAAATTCATGTTGTTATAGTTTTTAATTTTAATATACCCATATCTATTCTTTAACCTTAATTATTCATCTTCAATTCAAGGATCAATGTATAAATGTAAAACTTATAAATTCAAGTTAAGTCAATAACTTAATTGATCTAAGTTAATTATTAGTTTTTCTAATCTATGAATTAAAAACTATTGTTCATTTAAACTATGATGTAGAAATATTATGATAAATTCCTTTTTCCTTATTAAAATTCTCCAATTTTTTATTTTCAAATTCACCTACGTGATCACTTTGAATTGTTAAAATTTCACATCCTAGTTTCCTGTTAATCCAAGTCAAAAAATCTCTAAATTCCTTAAATGATTCACTCTTATGAAATAAAAATTTAACCCATGTGATTCTAGAGAAATCATCAACTCTCACAAATCCATATACCTTTACTCTTAGACTTATAGTGCTAATCGGTTCAAAAAGATCCATATGAATTATTTCTAATGGTTTGCTAGTTTTAAGATCATTATTAGAATGAAATGAGGACTTCACATGTTTTCCTAGTTGACATGCATCATAAAGGTGATCCTTAATAAAGTCTATAAGTGCGTAATCTTTCTTAAGGGTTTCTTGCTCTTTTTGTAACTCTTGCAATTCTAATTTTAATTTAGCATGCATTTTCTTGAGTTTTGTTTATGCAGTATGAATTCTTTCAGAAATTTCAAGCAATTTATTATAAGTTAAGTCACATACCTCTTCTTGATCAGACTTATTAAGATTATTAGCCATTAAACACAGGTTGGTGACTTCCTCTTCCTTTTCTATTTCTGAAGAATCCAAAGTTGAGTCCGCCCAAAAGCTCTCTGAAACCTCTTCTTTCCCTATATACTATTTGTTTTCTCCTTTACTTTCTCCTTGCTAGGAGTGGCTTTAAGATTAGGGCAATCTATTTTTATATGTCCAAGTTTCTTATTTTCATAACAAATCACATCATTAAAAAACTTAACATTTTTGTGAACTTACCTTTGTTCCACTGCTGGCGTCTCCTTTGCTTCCTTTTAAGAAAACTCCTAAATTGCCTTATCATCAAGGAAATGTCATCATTATACTCATGTTGTGACTGATCACTCTCCAAATCATCCACTTTCAATGCTATGTTATTTTCCTTTCGTTGTTTTCCTGCATCAATCTTATTTTGACTCACTCTTTGCTCGTAAGCAATTAGTGATCCAAGAAGATTATTAATATAATAAATATTTAAATCTTTAGAATCTATAATCACAGTAATTTTAGCATCATAAGCAGTAGGCAAAAAAAAAGAATTTTATTAATCATTTCAGCATTCATTAGTTCCCTACCTAATGCATGAAAAAAAGTAACTATTTGAGTAAATCTTATTTAGATGTCAGAAATGAATTCATTAGATTTCATGGGAAACAATTCATAGTCATATAATAAGATATTCAATTTACATTGCTTTACTTCATTAGTCCCTTCATAAGTAATACAAAGCCTATCCCAAATGTCCTTTCCACTCTTGCAAGTAAAAACCCGCATGTAATATTCAGACTTAAGTGCACAATAGAAATTATTTAAATATTTTGCATTTAGTTGTCCTAAGTTAAATTCCTTTATAGTCCAGTCAGAAAAAGGTGTTTCAACTCTAATGCCATCTACAAGTCTAGCTGGTATAGTATACTCTTCCTGAACTAAAACCCCCATATGATAGTCAAGCGATTGAAGAAATGTAGATATTTATGTTTTTTAAACATCAAAAGGGATATTATCAAATAACGGAGGTCTAGTGATCGAATACCCTTCAGGTGTGTTTCGGTTTCCAAAAGTAGCTATTATCATTTTCAAAAAGTTGTCTAAACTTATAGTTTTGAATATAGCTCTGATAGTACTTATTGATTTCATATAGGTTGTTAAACCTAAGCAATTGTCCCAAGGCTAACCAGGAGGGTGTGAATTGGTAATTTAAAAAATTCTCATAGATTGTTAATAGAAAATCATTTTAAATTTTACAGCAATTTAATTCTAGGTTAAAATAAGCTTTTCAACCATAGTAAACAAATTGCTAAAAATAAATGCAGAAAATAAAAAAACACAAAGATTTATAGTGGTTCGGTCAAACACGACCTACATCCACTCCCTGAAGACTCCCTCTTCAAGTATTGCACTATTATGAAAGTGACTCTCCTTTTGCCCCCACAACAAGGCGGAGAAACCTTTACAATTCCTCTCTTCCACCAATCCCTCGTGTCAGAGAACCATCGTCATTTCACACCATCTAAGTGTCTGTAGAAAACCGTCATTTTTTTACACCCTCCAAGTGTTGGCAGAGAATCGTCTTCCTTTCACACTCTCTAAGTGTCAGCAGAGAACCGTCATCCTTTCACACCCTATAAGTGTCGACAGATAATCAGATTTTCTTCAAAGATCTTCTCAAGAGTAACTAGAAAGAAGAAAAGAAGAGTAGTAACCAAAAATACAAAGAGATCCTTACCTTTTAGTAATCTTGTGAACATTTCACACTCCACTTGTAAGAAATCTCTCTCAAACACTCTTTCACAATCACTCTTTCGCTTGCCCTTGAAAAATCACGAAGAACAATTATTTTTTACATCAGTTTTTAAGGAACTTTTATATGAAAGACACAAAAAACTGTTCAGAAAATTAAAAATTTTCATTTTGAGCATGTACGATAGTGCAATATGATCATATGTTCGTACGTACAAACAATTCAAAAACTGTTGCGTATGAACCATTTGTGAATCTGTACGAAACACTTTCGTATGTGATGATCGTCCAGTACGAACCAAGTTCGTACTGTATGAATAAAAAAATTTTCAACTTCATTGGGACGAAAATGTATCCCATATTTTCGTACTTTGGACGTCATCTGTACGAAAGGCAAATCATACAGTATGATCCGTTCAGCAAAATTTGGCATTTGTCGGGATGAAAAGTGACCCATCAAATTCTGTACGAACAAGGTATTGTATAGTATGATCCATTTAAAAACGTTTTAAGTTCTTCGGGATATAAAGGAACCCATCCAATTTGTACTCTGAATGTCGTCTGTATGAAAAAGGAATCGTAAAGTATGATTAGTTCAATTTTCATGTTTGTCAGGATGAAAAGGTACCCGTCCAATTCATACTCTGGATGACGTCTGTATGAAGGAACCTTCGTACAGTACGATCGGTACTTAGAAATTTTTTATACTAATAGCTTTGAATTTTTTTCACTTTTAATAATGTCATTGTCAGGTCCCAAGTCCTGGATTAGAAAAGTGGAGGGTTGTGTTAAGTAGTCGACAGCCAGCGTAAAACTTGTCCAAAATTAATGACATTAATCCTTTAAGAAATTATGTTAATGCTAGGGTGTCCCCAGGAAGCGACATGTTGCATGGCCTGAATACAGTGACAAGTGTACAAGGGCCACTGCACCGGTGCCCGGGTGCAGTGTTAAATAGGCAAGGGTTCCCACATCAAGGATGGATGTGGGCAAAGAAGCTAGTCCATGAAACTAAAATTAGGATATGAACTTGGAATATAGGTTCCCTTATAGAAAAATTAATGGAATTAATATATATTATGATTCATAGGATGTTAAATATTTTGTGCCTTTAGGAAACTAAGTGGAATGGAGAGAAGGCTAAGGAGATTGATAGTTTAGGATTTAAATTTTGGTCTTCGGGTAGGAATCGTACTAGAAATGGTGTAGGTGTTATTATTGATAAGAGTTTAAGGATAATGTTATAAAAATTAATAGGATTGGAGATAGAATTATAGCTTTAAAGATTGTTGTTGATGATAAGATTGTTAATGTTATAAGTGCTTATGCTCCTCAAGTAGGTTTGGATATGAGTTCTAAATTAAATTTTTGGAATGACTTAGAAGAATTAATACAAAAGATACCTCTTGAAGAAAGAGTTTTTATTGGAGGAGATTTAAATGGACATGTTAGTAGAGAGGTAGATGATTTTAAAAGCATTCATGATGGCCATGGATTTGGAACGACGAATGAAGGTGGCAAGACCATATTAGATTTTTGTTTAGCTTATGATTTTTCAATTGCTAATACCTTACTTAAGAAAGGGAATAAGCATCTCATCACTTATAAAAATGGATATAGTACAACCCAGATTGACTATTTTCTTATTAGAAAATTAAATCGTTTAGATTGCAAAGATTGTAAAGTTATTCCGAGTGAAAATTTATGTACCCAACATCGATTATTAGTTTTGGACTTTAAGATAAAGGGGCATAAAATAAAAAATAAAGTAAAACAATTTTCTAGAATTAGATGGGGGCATTTAAAGAATATTAACAAAAATATTTTTGGAAATAAGATTTTAGATCTTAAGATTTTGTACGTGCATGAGGATGCTAATATTATGTGGGAAAAAGTGGCTACTGATATTAAGAATATTGCAAAAGATGTCCTTGGAGTATCAAAGGGAAAAGCTCCCAATAGTAAAAATAGTTGGTGGTGGAATCCTAATGTGCAAGAAAAAATTAAAAATAAGAAGCTTTGTTATAAAAATTGGTTTAATTTTAAAAATTATGATAATTGGGAAATATATAAAGTGGCTCGTAAGGATGCTAAGAAAGCAATATGCGATGCAAAGGCATTAGCTTTTAGTGATTTATATAATAGATTAGATACTAAAGAGGGAGAAAGATATATGTATAAGTTAGCCAAACAAAGAGATAGGAGTAGTAAGGATTTAGTTCAAGTGAAGTGTATTAAAGATGAAGATCAAAAAATACTTTTCTTAGAAGATGATATTCAACAAAGATGGATGAGATATTTTGCTAAACTTTTTAATGAAGATTGTGAAAATAAGATTGACTATAGTGACCTTAGCACCCTAAATGAAAATAAAGATTTCTGTTTTTATCGGCGTATTAGTAAAACTGAAGTTAGAGAGGCTTTAAAGAAAATGAAGGGTGGAAAAGCTGTTGGACCTGATGATATTCCAATAGAGGTGTGGAAATGCTTAGGAGATGAAGGAATTTCATGGCTTACTAAACTTTTTAATACTATTTTGAAGACTAAAAAGATGCCAGATGAGTGGAGAATGAGTATGTTAATTCCTATTTTTAAGAATAAAGGTGATGCACAAGATTGTGCGAATTATAGAGGTATTAAGTTAATGTGTCATACTTTAAAACTATGGGAGCGAGTTATGGAGCATAGGTTGCGGCGTGATACTAATGTTTCTCAAAATCAATTTGGATTCATGCCGGGTAGGTCGACTATGGAAGCCATACATTTATTAAGAGGTTTGATGGAGAAATATAGAGAAAATAAGGAGGATCTACATATGATATTTATTGATTTAGAAAAAGCATATGATAAAGTTCCAAGAGAAGTGCTATGGAGAGTTCTTGAAAAGAAAGGAGTCAATAATGCTTATATTCAAATCATTAAAGATATGTATGCAGAATCTATTACTTGTGTTCAAACACAAGGTGGTTTGACTAAGTATTTCCCTATTTCGGTTGGGTTACATCAAGGATCAGCCTTAAGCTCATATATTTTGGCTTTAGTCATGGATGTTCTCACTAGACATTTACAAGAGGATGTACCTTGGTGTATGCTTTTTGATAATGATATTCTTATTGTTGATAAGAATAGAGAGGGAGTTGAAGGTAAACTTGAGTTATGGAGGTCAAATTTAGAGTCTAAAGGTTTTCACTTGAGTAGATCTAAAACGGAATATATGGAGTGTAATTTTAGTAGTAATAGACCTAGTGAGGGGATTGTGACTTTGGGCAATCAAGTCATTAATAAGAGTACACATTTTAGATATCTTGGATCTATTGTTCAGAGTGATGGTAAAATACATGGGGATATTATCCGCAGAATTCAAGCTGGATGGTTGAAGTGGAGGAATGCATCAGACTTGTTATGTGATAGAAATGTACCCCTCAAACTTAAGGGAAAATTCTATAAGATGGTAGTGAGGCCTGCAATGCTTTATGGTGCCTAATGTTGGCCATTAAAAGAGAAGCATAATACTAAGTTAAGTGTGGAAGAGATGAGGATGCTCAGGTGGATGAGTGGATTTACTCTTAGAGATAAGATACGAAATAAGCATATATGTGAAAAGGTTGGAGTAGATCCAATAGAAGATAAGATTAGAGAGAGTTGCCTTAGAAGGTTTGGTCACATAAAAAGGCAGCCTTCCGATGACCCAGTTAGGAGAGTAGAGGTATTAGATTTGACTTATGTTAAGAAAGGGTAGACCTAAAAAGACTTGGTTAGAAAATATTAGGAATGACCTTTCTTTATTAGATTTAAACGAGAATTTGACTTTTAATAGGACACAGTGGAGAACAAGGATTCATGTAGCCGACCCCATGTAGTGGGATAAAGGCTTGATGTTGTTGTTGTTGTTGTACAGTTTATTTAACTACTCGCAGGGGAAAATAACTAAACAAATCATCTCATACGAAATGACTTCGTACAGTATGATCAGTTTAAAATTTACAAATTTTAAACTCTCCCCCAATGTGTGTGTGCACAGTTACTCAATTACAATCATACTCTCTCAGACTCAATAAAATAAAAAATACAGACTTCATTTACAATGAACCCTAATCTAATCTTATTTGTAGTCTTCAACAATCTGGAGTATGATTTTCTTGAAATATTAGTACACAAATAACAAAAGAATACATCCAAAATATGTTAAGAGAAATTGTAATTAACACAATAATATTTAGAATCATCAAAATTATACATGTTGAAAGAATATCAACAATCGAAAAACTAAGTTGCAACTATCTCAACACAATAGAATAACCTAAAGAATTATGAAAATGATTTAGAGCTCTATCAATCTCTAAATAATGCTTAGATTCTCTTTGATAAAAAAAAATTATAAAAATCCATCTTAATTTACCCAAGTATGTATGCTAAATCAAGTAATATATTGATAAAGGAGAGTATTGATCCCTCTAAAGAAAATGTTTACTTGCAAAATATTAGTACTATCTACTTTAATTATAATAATCATCCTACTAATTTAAAATAAGTTTAGGTGGTGATTCAATCACTTAATTTAAAATAAAAAATAATTTAAATGAAATACTATTTAAATAAATAGGCTTGTATTTATGGAATGTAAATAAAATATATTTTCTAATTATTTTCCTTTATATTGATGTTATACAGAGCATATGCATCATCGACTCTCAGTCAAGCATGAAGCGACAAAGGATATATTAAACTCTTCCAACCTCTTTACCACTCTAAACTCGTATAGTCTGTCATCCTATAAAAATCATAGAAGAGTAAGTAAAGAATGTACTGTTAAAACCCAATCTCATGATAATTTATCTATAAATTTTATACATGATAAGCACTATAACAATGATTGCATCATACCAATCCAACATACCTGATTGTACATGCTTTCCTATTCCTAGGCCCCATATTACACCTAATATTAACTACACAAATGACCATTATGTGCATTAAATAAAGACCTTGTATATTGAAAATATCATGAAAGTATTGATGAAGAGAACTCATTAGTTCTCCTTATTTTATTTAGATCATCAATTTAAAATTAGAGAATTTAACAAGACATGAAAAATAAACTAAGCATATTCATTTTCATTAATTGCACAAAAGAAAGAACGTATAGAAGAAAATAAATTACTAAATGGTTCAATAATCTCCTTTACACTCCTCATTGAACTTACAGATTAACTTCCTTAAACACAAGCCAAACACTCTAATAGAATATATCTAGTACTTGTCTAAATTCCCTTAGTTGTCACTCGTAAGAAAAAATAAGAGCATTATAAAGATTGAAATTAAATAAGTGATTGAACTCCTCTACTAACATTACAAATAAACTATTTATAAAAAATACACAAAATTGATTATGGTGCTAAGACATTATTTTATAAAAGAAGCCATGATTATGATACACCATATATATAAGGCTATAGGGAAAGAAAAGAACCAAACAAACCTATAAATTGAAAAAAAAAAATTAGAATGGATCACCCTAACTAACAAGTATTAAAATGTCAAATGATGAAAGATTGCATGAAATATAAAAATTAAATAATATATTATTGAGTTGTTGAAAATCTCCTCAATTATCATGACCTTATTTTTGTGTGATGTCAATTCCAGACTCAAACTAATAAACCATAGCAATCCTCTCCCACAAGAAAACTTGTTGACCTCTACACTAAAAGGGCACAAAACAAGGTGAAATTAGGAACTTAAGTGACATTCCGTGGACACTACGCATCACTTAAGTCGTCAAACGGCCTCCAATTTTTTAATTGACTATGTCGTGGAGATCAGAGCGCTCATCTAGCATTAAATTAAATGAATTTTTTTTAAGGCTTCGATGCTACAAATCTGAGCTGACCTCATGTAAGACAGATTTCAATCTGTCAATATGTGATTAACTATAACTCTTCATAAAATCTCCCAGCTACACTCTATTGATCTCATCCATATCGCAATCTTTCCATGTCAGTCTCCTACAGCCAAGCATGATCTATGATCGACCTCCCAAGACTTAGAGCCACGATCTACAGTGTTATAAGCTCCTTTTCTGGACACCTCCATTCTACCTTACTCTCATTTGATCTACCTGATCCGTGCAAATAGTTGTGAGCCCCCACCTCTCCCTTTTGTTTGATTCACGTCATCTATGTACTGCCACATGAGACAGTCGATCTAACCAAACCTCCCAAATCAACAGCAAGCTCGATCTCCTACTTCCTGTGGAATCAGAAGTCTTCAGATTTCCTCACTCCATCGCTTCCTCAAATAATAGATCCTACCTCCGTCTGACCTCTTATATCAAACTATATCTGATCTATTCTACAAACCATTTGATCGTGATGATTTCCTTATCACTATGTCATGCTCTTCTTAGATGTTCACCCAATTAATTCCCCTTCCTCTTGCTACATCCCTCAACTGAATCCCCTTGTCATAAATCTCTACGACGCCCATCACCATCAACATCAACATCATCGTTGTCATACTTACATAAAGGAATAATGAATTCAAAACATAAATAACTTCAAAATCCCTCTTTCAAAACTCATGGCGCATCGGGGGACCACCCTACATGCTCTCATAGCATAATCTTATATTGATTAGTAATTCACTCCTTATTCCAATTCCTATAGCATTTAAAATCGCCTCGATCAAGCCCGATAACATCACATTTTCTCCCTTTATTATTATTATTATTATTATTATTATTATTATTATTATTATTATTATTATTATTATTATTATTTAGTTTTTTTAAGGTAAAACAGGAAAAATTCCTTTTGCTTGTTTTTCGACACCCATCACCATCAACATCAACATCATCATTTCCATACATGCATAAAGGAATAATGATTTCAAAATGTAAATGACCTCGAAATCCCTCTTTCAAAACTCATGGCGCATCGAGGGACCACCCTACATGCTCTCATAGCATAGTGGGAGGGATCATGTTGTGATTCTTGCGGAGAGGTGGGTGGGCTTTTATGCACTCTGGTATTACAGCACGGATAATTCAAAGAACTTGTGTATGTATCATCATACCAATAAGGAAAAATTAAGTATTTTCAAGTAGGTTTCTCGAAGACCCCGACAAGCTCTTGTAGCGTGGCGGGATTAAAAAATCACGATTGTTGTTTCAACCGACACAAACCCTATGAGCTCTCATAGTGTGGCAATCATCTTATCCTCTTCCTTGCCGAAGTAGGAGGGATGGGTATCAGTTGGTGGTTTGGCATTTGGTTTAGCATGATCTTTGTTGATTGTACCAATGGTTGTCCTTGCCGAACAACTATTGGATATTTTGGTTTTCCATTCTTTTTTGGAACCTCCTTTTGAATTATGTATACTTGGTCTTGGGTAAGATGGGTAATGGGGGCATTAGGTTTCAGCATTGTAATGGGTGTTGTAGCCTTAATCCTTTTCTAAGTACTTAGTCTTTCTCTTCTTCCATTTTGGTTTATTGTAGTATCATATCTTAGTTGCAGCTAATATGTTGGCTTTATGATTTACCTGATACTACACTCCTGAGCTGGTTGGTCGCTACCCATGATCTATTTTTTTTTACCAAGTTGACAATTTCTCTCTAGCTATTGTATTGTGGATTTGGTAAGCATATTTTGGTTTGTTTTTAATTGTTGTTATTTTAATCATTTTAGTGGTTAGATAGAGTTATTTTCTAGTTGCTAGTAGGCTTAGGTTTTTCCAAATTCTGATGTTTGTAGTTCTGTTCGGCTAAACTTAATCAGAGTGTTTTGCAGCCTAGTTGTCTTTATTTGTAGTACGGATTATATTTTTATTTGTTATATTTCAAAGGGGAGCTTTAGGTGGCTAGTTAGCTGTTTTCATGTGATTGCTGGGTTGGTTTATACCTTAAATACATAGTGGAGGCTCTTGATTTGCCCTTACAATTACAGTTTTCTAGCTTTTTTTTCTTATTAGCACATTTTATGATGCTATGGATGGGCCTATTATGCCTTAATTTTGGTAATCATATTATATTTAGGGATTATTTTATTGATCCTTATGGTTTCTATGAATACTCTACTCAATATGTTGAATGGCTATTGATCAAGTTCTTTAATTATATATGGGTAGATTGCTTGAGCTTATATTGTTGGTTGGTCCCCTTTAGTTGGCCATGGCTTGAAAAAATGTTTCTGGCTAACCTTATTGGTATTTTGAGTATTATTCTTGTTATATGGTATTTTACTATCTTTAGATGTTTGTTAATGATTATGATTATTATTCTTTAGTGTCACCTTTTATCTCCCATAGAAAGACACAGGGGCCCTTAAAAAAATCTCTTCCACCAACTCAATGTTATAAAGTGCTTGAATCATTTTTCACCCACTTGTGAAGGCAAAGAACCTGAACCTTTTTTTACACTCCTAGTTAAGGAAGAGAACCTGAATCTTTTTACACCCTCTTGGTGAAGGCAGAGAACCTTGAAGATCTTTGTCCTTAGAGTTCATCTTCCCAGAGTCACCTAAGAAAATAAGTAAGACACTTTGAGGAACCAAGGAAGAAGCTTACTTGGAGCAACTGTGAGAAATCCCCTCACATTACTTCTCCCTTACACAACCTCTTCTTTTGGTTCTCCAAGATCTCCAATATCTCTTACACCTCTCTCTTAGAAAAATCAAATAGACAAAAGACCACATAAAAGTCTATTAAGAGAGCTTAACTACAAAAGGATCCAAAAATGCTAAATTTTCAATTCTGCCTCTAATAGTCATACAATAAATCTCAGATTGTATAATACTATTAGTTCAATTCATCTTCCTATATATGAACTATAACTTCCAATAAGATTAGTTCAAATACATGAACTGATCATCCAAGTAGATAACATGGTTCATTTAGTATGAATAGTTTAATTGAATAGGATTTCATCCAATACTAAACATGGCAATTAATTATCATTATGGGAGGCAATCAGGGTTTACAGTATGCTTAGTTCAAACGTACAATATGATCTGACTGGATCAATTAATCTAGATTTAATTACTTAATTACATGATTAGATTAGGTAAGATTTAAGATCATCAAACATTATTATTTGGATCATACAGTGCAATTAGCTTAAAATTATGATTTAAAAATATTGTCTAATTTATAATTAGCGTTAGAAATCTTGTTTTCAATTGATCATCCTGTATGAATAGTATAGTATAGTATGATAACTCTAAAATTTAATAATTAGGCTAATTAGTCATTATGATCATTTTTTTGAATAACTAATCATATATTGCGATCATTATCATATGGAACAATTAGTTTAGAAAATTTTTAATTTTAATTTTCTCACTCCCTGGTGTGTGTTTGTGTATGGTCGCCAATTTAGTATATAGTTTTTACATCAAAAGACTCAAGAAATTTAAAATTAAACTAATTAAAAATATGTACTCTTTTAACATTTGCTATTCTATCCATTCTTGAGCCAAGAATTATCTTGAATGACATATGATGTACCTGAAATATTAGTCCTCACAGAAATGAATATGCAATGCAAATGCTAGGAGAAGTGAAAATTCAATCAATAATATTTGTTATCATTAAAATCACAAGCTTTTGATATTTGATTGCAACAATCTCCCCATTTTTTATTATGTCCAAAAATTTTGGTTGAAGTTGCAAGATTAGTATATTTTCTCCTAATCTCCTCCTCATTGAGTGAAGTATTTTTATTTTTGTAAAAAAAAGTAGGGGAACAACACACAGATTCATTTTTGTATTTTAATTTTTTTTAATTTTGAATTGCATAAATGACAAGTAACAACAAGAACACAAAAACATAAACAAAATATTGAATTTGATAAAAAATAAGAATGAATTATAACCAACATTATCAACACTACTCCCCCTTTTGACATCATCAAAAAGGAGGAATAAATAAAATAATATATAAGGAAAAAAGACACCATAAAATAACACAAGATAAAAAAATTAGCACAACAAAAAATCAATCATTAAGAGATATGGAAGATCCTGATCAAGTGGTGGTGGTGGTGGTGGCGGCTAAAAAAATTGATGAATAATATAGAACTGATCACTAAGCCAAGCTCTATTGGACTCATGATACTGTTGAAGCTGATTATGTTATTTTTGAAGTAGGTCATGCTTCTAGAGTAGCCATGCCAATTATTGAGTCATCTCCTGGTATTTGACTGTTGACTGCATCTCCACCTAATCAAGTCACTCCAATTTAAAGGAATAGTCATTGAGTAGGAAGTAAGAGTTGGTGCTTGAGCTGGAGCTAGTATTGGACCTCTCTCTGCCTACACTAGCTTGGGGTCCCCCATATAACAGTATGACAATAATGATAACTATGAAGGATGTGGAAAGAGCTATTTAAATTGTATATTGGAAGATGGTCAGGTTGTACAAGATATTAAAAATTATATTTAGATTCTAGAACATATGCTATGAGATGACATAATGTAAGGTTTGGCTTTCATTTATTTTTGGGATCTCTAATGTAGGTGAGGTTTTTAATGTAGCGTATAATTAGAATAGCTACATTGAATCAATTTCATATAAGATAAAGTAAGTAGTAAGGGATAGAGGAGGTGTGATGTTTATCCTATCACATGCTTTAAGAATGACTGAATTTTTAAGGATATGTTGAATAATCCTACCTCTTAAATTAGGGTGTTGACATGATGAATATGGTTATTTATTGAAGACTCCCTAAGGGTGATGTTGACATGGATCCAATTATAGTCAGGGAGAAATGCGAAGGAGTGAACTTTTTCACTAGTGATAAAAAGGTGTAGGATTTGATGAAAGTCTTCATATGTGATTTCTACCAGTCATCTTCTAACATATGATTGAATTGTAGTGCCCTCACTTTATATTCGAAGACAAGCAAAGAAATCATAGAGAAGTTTTTAGATGAAAGGAATGACTAGAGTGAGAATTAATAGGAGCATTTTCTAGCAAAATGATGCAGTACCTTGATGTTTAGAACTTCCTGATTGATGATTTTAGAGGGATATACAATTTCATATGCCGCTTCAATGAATCGATAATCTATTAAATGTCTAGATGAACTTCATGTGATAGCCTTGAACATTTTCCTCCAGCCATTGGATAAGTGTAAGAAACGGGTGAGAGGTGCAAATGAAATTTTTGAAATCCCTCTCCTTAAATAGAATTTAGGCATATCATATAGTACGATGCATATTATATAGTATGATTATAAGAATTTAATTCATCCAGTCTTATCTGGCAAAATTTTAGTCTTATTGTACAGTATAATCGGAATAGTACAAAATGATCAATTTTAAAATAGTCATCCCATGGCATCAGCCTATATAATCTTTGACTATCTTATTATACCCTATGAATATGTGTATCATATAATATGATATCTTATTTAACATCATACTGGTTGAATTAAATTTGTACAACAACATGTGCCACCTGTATCCTATTATATAAAGGGGTATTTGTATGGTATAATCTTCAATAATTGATTAATATGAGCCGTTGGACATACTGTGCAAGGGTGATGCAGAATTTTATGAATATCTTACAATATAATGCTAGCAATTTTTTTAAGTGATCAGGAAAAGAACTCATGATTGAAGCTCACAAACAAGCACACATATAATTAGGTTACATGGAAAAATTAAAAAAATAATTTATCACAAAATAAATAACATATAACATACAAAACCATATACATTATTGATTTTTATTTCCTCCTGAATCATGTATGAATATCAATAACACCTAATCTAGTCATCAGTGAGAAAAAATTGTCATAGCTTAAGGATTTGGTGAATATGTCTATCGGTTGATCTTCAGTAGATACATGATGTTGTTCTATATCTCCCTTGGCTATATAATCTAAAATAAAATGATGCCTATTATTTATATGCGTAGTTTTGGAATGCTAAATTGGATTTTTATAGATACAGATGGAACTCTTGTTATCAAACATAATTTTAATAATGCCAATAGAGAGTCTAAGGTTAATGATTTGTTGCTTAAGCTATTAGATTTTAGCAACAAAACTTCTTATAGTAATATATTTCGCATCAACGATGGATAAGTCTATAGAATTTTGCTTTCTACTAGACCAGGATAATAGTGATAGTCCTATGAATTGACTGGTTATAGATGTGCTTTTTCTATCTATTTTATATCATGAAAGTTTGAGTCTGAATACCTTATAATTTTAAATGATAAGCTATGTCTAGTAAACTAAATTCTTAGGTTTTTTGTGTTCCTAATAAATACCTTTTAATTCACTTAACTGTAGTCATATGTGAATCTTTAGGATTAGCTTGAAATCTAACACAAAGACATAAACTAAACATTATATTAGGTTTGTTAGTAGTTAAATACATAAGTGATTCAATTATCCCTTTTATACGTCTTCTGATATTCTAATTTTCCATTATCATTATTGTCTAATTGAATGTTAGAGCTCATAGGTGTATTCATAGCTTTTACATTCTCCATCTTATATTTCTTTAAAATATCCTTTATATACTTACTCAGACTAAGGAAAGTTTCAGCATCCATCTATTTCACACTAAATCCAAGAAAGTAATTGAGCTCTCCCAGCATGCTCATCTAAAATTTTTTACTCATTTTTTTTAAATTCATTACACAAATTTCTATTGATTGATCTAAATAGAATATCAATCATATAGATTTGAAAAATGAGTAAATCATCTTCAATTTTCTTTAAAAATAGGGTGGTATCAACATTACCCTTAATAAAGGATCTATCTAAGAGAAAAGAGCTCAGCCTCTCATACCAAGCTCTAAGTGCTTGCTTCAATCCATATATTATCTTTTTTAATTTATAAACATGATTAAAATAAGTTGAATTGTCAAACCTAAAAGGTTGTTCTACATTTACATCTTTCTTAATCACCTCATTTAAAAATGTACTTTTTATATCTAATTCATACAGCTTAAAACCTCTAAAGTAAGCAAAGGCTAACAACACTTTAATAGCTTCTAACCTAGCTACACGGGTAAAGGTCTCCTCAAAGTCAATCCCTTTTACTTGATTATACCCCTTAGCTACTAGCATGTCCTTATTAATAATCACTACTATAGACTTATTCATCTTATTCTTTAACACCCACTTGGTTCTAACAATACTTTGATCCTTAGGTCTACTAACCAATACCCAAACTTCATTCCTAATAAATTGGTTTAACTCTTCTTGCATAGCTAGGATCCAAAATTCATCAGATAGGGCTTGATTTATACTAGTGGATTCTACCATAAAGATAAAAATAAAATAACTAACCTCCTCCCTAAGTCCATGCCTAATCTTAACACCTATACATGGATCTCCTAAGATAAGTTATTTAGGATGAATTATTTAATATCTCTAATCTCTAGGCAATGGATACGGAGGCTCCACTCTATTTTGTTGGTCAATAGATTATACTCCTTGGGTGACATCTATCTCGTCTTCTTTTTCTTCTAACCTAGACTCAATAGTTCTATCATATTCATCAAACATTACATGGGTAGACTCCTCTACCACTAAGGTTCTCTTATTTAAAATTCTATCAGCTTTTCCTATAGATGAATAACCTAAGAAGACTCCATTAGATTTGGGGTCAAACTTTCCTAGTAAAGATTTACCATTGATGAGAATAAAGCATCTATGTTTTATTTCAACTTTCCCATTCTTTTAAGGAGTCATAGGGGTAGAAAAGTTATGCTCTATCCCTAACTCCTTACAAAAAGATTTAAAGTTATTATTTTTAAATTCTCCACCATGATCACTATGAACAGCACATATTTCACATCATAATTTTTTTTGTATCCATGTGGAGAATATCTTAAATTCCTCAAATGATTCATTCTTATGTGATAAAAATCTAACTGAGGTAAATCTAAAGTAATCATCAACAATTACATACCCATGGGTCTTCCCACCTAAGCTAGCAGTATTAACTGATCCAAATAGGTCCATGTGAAGGATTTCTTGAGGTTTACAAGTGGTGAAGTCCTTAATGGTATGGAATGAATATTTGATTTTTTTTCTAGTTGATATGTATCACAAAGGTGGTCCTTAAAGAAATTTATTTTAGGCATGCCTCTAACTAGGTTTCTTGGGTTATCATTCTTAGTTTTTTTTATGCTTGCATGGCATAGTAGCCTATTCCATAGCTAGGATTCATCAGCAATAGTTTTCAAACATAAAACATTGAATACTCAACACATTTTAAATCAAGCATATAAACATAGTTAATCATTTTTTCTTCTAAAATAAGTTTACCATTTAAACTAATCAAATATTCAGTAGTTAAAAATTTAATATCAAATCCATTATCACATAATTGGCTAGTACTAAGTAGGTTGTGTTTCAGTCCATCTATCAATAAGACATTTTTAATGATAAAATTTTTAGAGTTGCCAATCATACATGAACCCATAACTTTCCTAGTGGTGTTGTCTCCTAATGTAACCTTGCCTTTTGCCCTGGCCTCTTGCGTGATGAATTGATTTGTATCTTCACTCATGTGTAATAAGTATTTGTTGTCCAGGTAACACACACTCTCACTAGGACTTTTGTTAGAGCACCCCTATAAAGTCAATCAAGGGTTAGATTTGAGAACCCAAGTGAGTTTAGGTTCTAACTTATGCTTCAATTAATGAGTTATATGCATGCTATGCTTTGAAGTAGTTGACTTTGGCCTCCATACTAAATGTGTTCTATAGTGTCAGTGTAAGTGTGGGCAATTTGACCCAGCATGCCATAAATCTTAACACGTAACACCTTGGGAAGAGTTCATTAATCTATTTGGGGTGTTGTGCCTCTTCTTATGGGTTTGAGAAACATGCATTAATGTAAGGTTATACCATTATGTCAATACTTTTGCTCTCAAGAACTCATTTATACTTTCAAAGCATTTAACTTCACATTGTAATGCATGCTCATTATGATACAATTCAGTTACAAGTGTTTATAGTTCGTTATGTGTTTCTTCTAGTTCAAGATGCTTATATTTCAAAGATATATAACCTTTGGTTAATTCAATATGCTTCTTATTTAGATCATCATGTTTTGTCAAGTAAGGAAGCATGTTATTTATCTAGGCTAGAATGATCAATCGTAAGACTATCATGCTCATTTGCATATCAAAAAACCTGACATTCAAACTAGCATGCATATTTTTTAGCTTTCTATATGCATCATAATTTTTTGAAAACATCAAATAATTCATCATATAAAAGTTCACATACCTCACCTTGATCAAAGTGTTCAAGATTATTGTTAGACATACGACATAAGTTTGTTACCTCCTCCTCTACTTCATATTTTGATTATTCTAAGGCAAATTTAGCCCAAAATGCCCTTTGTGTTTGATGCTTTCCCCTTAATAAAGTTGGCCTTTTTACACCCTTTTGCTTGGCAAGGTGTTTCCAAATTAGGGCATTCTATTCTCAAGTGCCATGACTTCCTACATTTAAAGTAGATAATGTTAGATGATGCTTTGAAGTTTTTACCTTATTTACCTTTATTCCAGTGTTGATGATGTTTTTTCTCTCTTCAAAAAGCTTTTCTAAATTGTCTCGTTATTAGTTATCATCTTCCTCAATTAGAGAGTCATAACTTTCAAATTCCTTTGATTTCAACACCACTACTTTGTCCTTCTTCCTGTTACTTGTATCAAGCAATATTTGACTCACACTTTGTTCATAGGCAATGAGTGAGCCAAGTAAGTTATCAACATAATACACATTAAAATCCTTGAATTCATTGAAAGTAGTTACTTTAGCAACATAGTTACTATGTAGGCAATACATAATTTTCTTAACTTTCTCAGAGTTTGAAAGTTCTCTACCTAGAGCATACACGGATATCACTATATAGATAAATCTAGAGCACATGTTTGAGATAGATTCATTAGGTTTCATATGAAAGAGTTCTTAGTCCTGTAATAGAATATTCAACCTAAATTATTTTACTTCACTAATACTTTCATAGGAAATATATAATGTATCCAAAATTTGCTTCCTAATAGTACATATAGAGACTCTTATATAGTCTTCAGATTTTAATTCACAAAAATAGTTTAAACATTTAGCATTTAGTTGAGCTAAATCTCCATCCTCGTTGCTCCATTTATTAAATGGTGCTTCAATTTTGATGCCATTAATAAAATGAAAGGGTACATAATAACCTTCTTGTACCAAAAATAATATGCAAAAATAAATAGAATGCAAGAAAGTAGAAATGCGAATTTATTAAAAATCAAATGGTATATTATCAAACAAAGGTGGATGAGTTATATATAGAACAACCCTCTACAAATTCCAATTTCCAAAATATTCCATTTGATCTTTTCTTATGGATTTTTAAATCATAATTTTTAGACCCTCTATGATACTAATTGAAAGTTCAATAGAGGTTGTTAATCCTCATTGAACTTTCCCTACAAACACGAAGGGGGGGGGGGGAGTGAATTGGTTTTTTAAATATTTAATATGATTGTAGAGTACAATTTGGATCATATAATATGATTAATTCAAAATTTTGATTTCAAAATATTGCCTAATTTATAATTGGTAGTATAAATCTTATTTTTATATTTGTTATCATCAAAATCATAAGCTTTAGATCTTGGATTGCAACACTAAGCACCAAATACCAACTATTGTATCCTAGCTCGACGAACATCTTTCCTACTTTTTATGTAGACAATTCTGAAAGTTCGTTAGGGATGTTAAGCCCTATAGAACTGGCCCAAGCTAACCAAGAGGGGGGGGGGTGAATTGGTATTTTAAAAATTCTTTTCACAAAGAAGTAAAAATCACATAAACCAAAATCACACCACAAAAATAAGTGCGGAAATTAAAGTGCGAAAGCAAGAAATAAGAACATAGAAATTTATAGTGGTTCGGTCAACTCGACCTACGTACACTCCTCGGAGGCGCCCTCCGAGTATTGCACTATACTCGTGACTCTCCTTTAGCCCCCACAGCTAGGCGGAGAAGCCTTTACAAAGAACCTCTTTTTGCCACCCCGGCAAGGCAGAGAACCTATCTCTTTCTGCTTCCTCCTGAAGCTGGCAGAGAACCACAATCAGATGCTGAATCCTTACCTCTACTGACCCTTCCATGGATGAGAAACTCTAGACGAAGAAGAAGCAGAGCGATCCTTGAAGCAATCCTTGTGAATCCCCTCACAAGCTCCCCCTCACAAGATCCTCTCTCCCTCTCTCCAAAATCATAAAAGGTATGAGTTATCAAACACGGGTGAGGGTCGGGGTAATAGAATACCCTTCCGTAGTGTTACGATTCTTGAAAGTTAGCTTCATCTGGATCAAAATTAAAAAAATGTTCAAAACTAATTTTTATGAATCACCGCTGCTGCATACCACTTAAAGTTACAGTTTAGGGATGTTAACCTATAGAACTGGCCCAAGCTAACACAAGAGGGGGGTGAATTGGTATTTTAAAAATTCTTTTCACAAAGAGTAAAAATCACATAAACAAAATCACACCACAAAAATAAGTGCGCGAAATTAAAGTGTTCGAAAGCAAGAAATAAGAACATAGAAAGTTTAATAGTGGATCGCGTCCAACTCGACCTACGTACCACTCCCGGCAGGCGCCCTTGAGTATTTCTGCACTATACTTCGTGACTCTCCTTTAGCCCCCACAGCTAGGCGG